>NC_034183.2:8632693-8847693 GCF_002021735.2 Oncorhynchus kisutch | reverse complement strand
CTCGATTGTGCATCTGTAAAAGTTTGTCAGGATTTCTTCAGTCTCCTGAGGATGAAGAGGCGCTGTTGCGCCTTCTTCAACACATTGTCTGTGTCGGTGGACCATTTCAGTTTGTCTGTGATGTGTTTGCAGAGAAACATAGAACTTTCCACCTTCTCCACTGCTGTCCCGTCGATCTGGATAGGGGGGGGGGGGGGGGGGGGGCTCCCTCTGTTGTTTCCAGAAGACCGCGATCATTTCCTTTGTTTTGTTGACGTTGAGTGAGAGGATGTTTTCCTGACACCACGCTCTGAGTGCCCTCACCTCCTCCCTGTAGGCTGTCTCGTCATTGTTGGTAATCAAGCCCACTGCTGTTGTGTCATCTGTAAACTTGATGACTGAGCTGTAGGCGTGCATGGCCACGCAGTCGTGGGTGAAAAGGGAGTACTGGAGGGGGCTGAGCACACACCCTTGTGGGGCCCCAGTGTTGAGGGTCAGCGAAGTGGAGATGTTATTTCCTACCTTCACCACCTGGGATGGCCCGTCAGAAAGTCCAGGACCCAATTGCACAGGGCAGGGTTAAGACCCAGGGCCTCCAGCTTGATGAAGGGTACCATGGTGTTGAATGCTGAGCTATAGTCAATGAACAGCATTCTTAATTGTGGTATTCCTCTTGTCCAGATAGGATAGGGCAGTGTGCAGTGTGATGGCAATTGCATCGTCTGTGGACCTATTGGGGCGGTAAGAAAACTGAAGTGGATCTAGGGTGGCCGGTAATGTGGAGGTGATATGATATTTGACTAGTCTCTCAAAGCACTTCATGATGACAGAATTGAGTGCTATGGGGAGATAGTCATTTAGTTCAGTTAGATTTTTCTTCTTGGGCACAGGAACAATGTTGGCCATCTTGAAGAATGTGGGGACAGCAGACTGGGATAGGGAGTGATTGAATATGTCCGTAAACACACCAGCCAGCTGGTGCTCTGAGGACAAGGCTAGGGATGCCGTCTGAGCCAGCAGCCTCGCGAGGGTTAACACGTTTAAACGTTTTACTCACGACGGCCACAAAGAAGGGGGGGCGCAGTACTTGTTAGCGGGCCGCGACGGTGGCACTGTATTATCCTCAAAGTGGGCAAAGAAGGTGTTTTGATTGTCTGGAAGCGTGACGTCGGTGTCCGTACCGACGTTATTGGTTATCTTTTTGTAGTCCGTGATTTCCTGTAGACACTGCCACATACGTCTCGTGTCTGAGCCATTGAATTGCAACTCCACTTTGTCCTTGTACTGACATTTCGCTTGTTTGATTGTCTTGCGGAGGGAATAACTACACTGTTTATATTTGGTTAAATGCGGTGGTTCGCGCCAAATTTAAAAAAAAATATTTAACCTTTATTTAACCAGGTAGGCTAGTTGAGAACAAGTTCTCATTTGCAACTGCAACCTGGCCAAGATAAAGCATAGCAGTGTGAACAGACAACACAGAGTTACACATGGAGTAAACAATTAACAAGTCAATAACACAGTAGAAAAAAAAGGGAGTCTATATACATTGTGTGCAAAAGGCATGAGGAGGTAGGCGAATAATTACAATTTTGCAGATTAACACTGGAGTGATAAATGATCAGATGGTCATGTACAGGTAGAGATATTGGTGTGCAAAAGAGCAGAAAAGTAGGTAAAGTAGGTAAAATGGGTGGGCTATTTACCGATAGACTATGTACAGCTGCAGCGATCGGTTAGCTGCTCGGATAGCAGATGTTTGAAGTTGGTGAGGGAGATAAAAGTCTCCAACTTCAGTGATTTTTGCAATTCATTCCAGTCACAGGCAGCAGAGAACTGGAACGAAAGGCGGCCAAATGAGGTGTTGGCTTTAGGGATGATCAGTGAGATACACCTGCTGGAGCGCGTGCTACGGGTGGGTGTTGCCATCGTGACCAGTGAACTGAGATAAGGTGGAGCTTTACCTAGCATGGACTTGTAGATGACCTGGAGCCAGTGGGTCTGGCGACGAATATGTAGCGAGGGCCAGCCGACTAGAGCATACAGGTCGCAGTGGTGGGTGTTATAAGGTGCTTTAGTGACAAAACGGATGGCACTGTGATAAACTGCATCCAGTTTGCTGAGTAGAGTGTTGGAAGCCATTTTGTAGATGACATCGCCGAAGTCGAGGATCGGTAGGATAGTCAGTTTTACTAGGGTAAGTTTGGCGGCGTGAGTAAAGGAGGCTTTGTTGCGGAATAGAAAGCCGACTCTAGATTTGATTTTCGATTGGAGATGTTTGATATGAGTCTGGAAGGAGAGTTTACAGTCTAGCCAGACACCTAGGTACTTATAGATGTCCACATATTCAAGGTCGGAACCATCCAGGGTGGTGATGCTAGTCAGGCGTGCGGGTGCAGGCAGCGAACGGTTGAAAAGCATGCATTTGGTTTTACTAGCGTTTAAGAGCAGATGGAGGCCACGGAAGGAGTGTTGTATGGCATTGAAGCTCGTTTGGAGGTTAGATAGCACAGTGTCCAAGGACGGGCCGGAAGTATATAGAATGGTGTCGTCTGCGTAGAGGTGGATCAGGGAATCGCCCGCAGCAAGAGCAACATCATTGATATATACAGAGAAAGAGTCGGCCCGAGGATTGAACCCTGTGGCACCCCCATAGAGACTGCCAGAGGACCGGACAGCATGCCCTCCGATTTGACACACTGAACTCTGTCTGCAAAGTAGTTGGTGAACCAGTTTTGCATGAATGCCGCCATACATCCACGGTTTCTGGTTAGGGTAGGCTTTAATAGTCACAGTGGGTACAACATCTCCAATACACTTCCTTATGAACTTACTCACAGAGTCAGCATATAGATCGATGTTGTTCTCTGAGGCTGACCGGAACATATCCCAGTCCGCATGATCAAAACAATGTTGAAGTGTGGATTCCGATTGGTCAAACCAGCGTTGAATGGTTCTAGTCACTGGTACATTCTGTTTGAGTTTCTGCCTATAAGACGGTAGGAGCAAGATGGCGTCGTGGTCAGATTTACCAAAGGGAGGGCAGGGGAGGGCTTTGTATGCATCGCAAAAGTTAGAGTAGCAGTGATCGAGTGTATTACCGCCGCGTGTACTACAATCAATATGCTGTTAGAATTTAGGTAGCCTTGTACTCAATCTTGCTTTGTTAAAATCCCCAGCTACAATAAATGCTGCCTCAGTATATATGGTTTCCAGTTTACATAGAGTCCAGTGAAGTTCCTTGAGGGCCGTGGTGGTGTCTGCTTGACGGGGAATGTACACAGCTGTGACGATAACTAACGATATTTCTCTTGGGAGATAATATGGCCGGCATTTGATTGTAAGGAATTCTAGGTCGGGTGATCAGAAGGACTTGAGTTCCTGTATGTTGTTATGATTAAACCAAGAGTCGTTAATCATGAAGCATACACCCCCGCCCTTCTCTTCCCAGAGAGGTGTTTATCTCTGTCGGCGTGATGCATGGAGAAGCCCGGTGGCTGAACCGATTCCAACAACATATCCCGAGAAGAGACATGTTTCCATGAAGCAGAGGATGTTACAATCTCTGATGTCTCTCTGTAATGCAACCCTTGCTCGAATTTCCTCTACCTTGTTGTCAAGAGACTGGGCATTGGCTAGTAGTATACTCGGGAGCGGTGGGTGATGTGCAGATCTACGGAGCCTGGCCTGGTGGCCGCTTCGTCTGCCCCTTCTGCGGCGTCTTTGTTTTGGGTTGACTACTGGGATTAGATCCATTGCCCTGGGTGGTGGTCCAAACAGAGGATCTGATCCATCGTCCTGGGTGGTGGTCCAAACAGAGGATCTGATCCATTGTCCTGGGTGGTGGTCCAAACAGAGGATCTGCTTTGGGAAAGCTTCCTGGTCATAATGTTGGTAAGTTGATGTTGCTCTAATATCCAATAGTTCCTCCCGGCTGTATGTAATAAGACTTAAGGTTTCCCGGGGTAACAGTGTAAGAAATAATACATTAAAAAACAAAATACTGCATAGTTTCCTAAGAACTCGAAGCGAGGCGACCCTCTCTGTCAGCGTCATCTTGCTACTCATCAGAGTGGACCAACATTAAAACTGAGGAAGATCACAAAACTTTCCCTGTGTGTTCCCTGTGTGCTCCCCGTGTGTTCCCCGTGTGTTCCCCGTGTGCTCCCTGTGTGCTCCCTGTGTGCTCCCTGTGTGCTCCCCGTGTGTTCCCTGTGTGCTCCCTGTGTGCTCCCTGTGTGCTCCCCGTGTGCTCCCTGTGTGTTCCCCGTGTGTTCCCCGTGTGCTCCCCGTGTGCTCCCCGTGTGCTCCCTGTGTGTTCCCCGTGTGTTCCCCGTGTGCTCCCCGTGTGCTCCCCGTGTGTTCCCTGTGTGTTCCCTGTGTGCTCCCTGTGTGTTCCCTGTGTGCTCCCCGTGTGCTCCCTGTGTGTTCCCTGAGTGTTCCCTGTGTGCTCCCTGAGTGTTCCCTGTGTGCTCCCTGAGTGTTCCCTGTGTGTTCCCTGAGTGTTCCCTGTGTGCTCCCTGAGTGTTCCCTGTGTGCTCCCTGTGTGTTCCCTGTGTGCTCCCTGTATGCTGTCACTTCATACAGTTCAGTAAATAAACAATAGCAGTGTCTTTGTTAGGGAGTGGAACCACACAAAGGGGAGTGAACGCAGGGCAGAGTAGTGAGAGGGTCTGGGGATGGCAGTCTGTCATCAGGCCTGGTGCTTCTCAGATTGACTGTCTCTGGAGCCATGCCACCCTCTGGGTGATGTGTTGCCTTCCCTGTCGGCTCCGATATTTCACCAGGAACACACAGCTCATACTGCCACCACATTAAGGTTAATAAAAGCCTTCAGAGCAGGCCTGAGTGGGCCACCACATTAAGGTTAATAAAAGCCTTCAGCCAACAAACTGTACCATCATAATCATCATTTTTACAGATGCCAAACAATTAAGAGTCCTAAGGAATTTTTATTTTATTTTTTATTTATTTTACCTTTATTCAATGACGGCCTGGGAACAGTGGGTTAACTGGCCTGGGAACAGTGGGTTAACTGGCCTGGGAACAGTGGGTTAACTGGCCTGGGAACAGTGGGTTAACTGGCCTGGGAACAGTGGGTTAACTGGCCTAGGAACAGTGGGTTAACTGGCCTGGGAACAGTGGGTTAACTGGCCTGGGAACAGTGGGTTAACTGGCCTGGGAACAGTGGGTTAACTGGCCTAGGAACAGTGGGTTAACTGGCCTAGGAACAGTGGGTTAACTGGCCTGGGAACAGTGAGTTAACTGGCCTAGGAACAGTGGGTTAACTGGCCTGGGAACAGTGGTTTAACTGGCCTGGGAACAGTGGGTTAACTGGCCTGGGAACAGTGGGTTAACTGGCCTGGGAACAGGGTTAACTGGCCTGGGAACAGTGTGTTAACTGGCCTGGGAACAGGGTTAACTGGCCTGGAAACAGTGTTAACATTAGTCAGACATTTGCACAGAGTAGTTCACAACAATATGGATTATTTGTTGAAGGAGAAAGACTTCAAGCAACAGAACGGGGTCGTATTTTATTCTGTTTTTATTAATTTTTTTAAGAGGGTGGATCCACTTTAATATTGTAGCTAGATTGTTGATTCCATGAATGTAATTGTAATGCATCATTTCCAATCTGTTCTCTTGCTAATTATATGAGCAACAATGGCCAATTAGTTACATTGTCCTAGTTCCTTTAATCAAATGAACTCTAACGATCTAATGTTTCACATTGCATGAGGCTCAGCCGTCTTTAAACGTTGATATTATTATCTCCAACGTGAATAGCATTTACAATACATCAGAGAATGTTAGTAGCCCACGTGACATGATACATTCGAATCAAAAAGCCATCTATTATTCAAGCAGTGTCGTTAATCGCAACGCAGGCCGCAGCAATGGATCTGGCCCTCCCCTTCTTGGCTCCCAGCCAATCCCAGCCCAGTCAACCTACCAAAGCCTTCCAACTGTAGTTGACATAGTAATAATAACAGGGGGTTATTGCGTGTCTATAGCCCAAACACGGTTAAAAGTATGAGGTCACGAATAGACTAGGGATTTATGTCAAAAAAATGGGTCTGCATCACAACATGGTTGACCCTACACAACCCTAGTTATGAGAACATGAAGCTATTGTGACATCACAATAGTGCTGGATTATAGAGTAAACATAGCCTCTTCTCTGCCACGTTCTGTGGTCTTCTCAATGTGCAGTGGTTTTGTTGCATAACAAACGTGATGCCTCCCTAGTGACTATGAGCATCAACAAGCTGTCACAGTGTCTGCCTCCTCATGTCTGTTTCCTACAAGACGATGTGTGAGCAATCATCAAACCATCTGAACTGGTGAGCTTAGGTGACTTTGTCATTGTTCCAGGTGAATGGAATAAAGCGGAGTCAGGCGCAGGACACAGGTATGACTAAAGCCACGATATTTACTCAATATCAACAATAATCCAACAAGGATAAACATGAACAATCCAGAACACGTACACGGAGCCACTTGACAAAAAACTATCAAATCAAATCAAATTTATTTGTCACATACACATGGTTAGCAGATGTTAATGCGAGTGTAGCGAAATGCTTGTGCTTCTAGTTCCGACAATGCAGTAATAACGAACAAGTAATCTAACTAACAATTCCAAAAAAAACTACTGTCTTATACACAGTGTAAGGGGATAAAGAATATGTACATAAGGATATATGAATGAGTGATGGTACAGAGCAGCATAGGCAAGATACAGTAGATGATATCGAGTACAGTATATACATATGAGATGAGTATGTAAACCAAGTGGCATAGTTAAAGTGGCTAGTGATACATGTATTACATAAGGATGCAGTCGATGATATAGAGTACAGTATCTACGTATGCATATGAGATGAATAATGTAGGGTAAGTAACATTATATAAGGTAGCATTGTTTAAAGTGGCTAGTGATATATTTACATCATTTCCCATCAATTCCCATGATTAAAGTGGCTGGAGTAGAGTCAGTGTCATTGACAGTGTGTTGGCAGTAGCCACTCAATGTTAGTGGTGGCTGTTTAACAGTCTGATGGCCTTGAGATAGAAGCTGTTTTTCAGTCTCTCGGTCCCAGCTTTGATGCACCTGTACTGACCTCGCCTTCTGGATGACAGCGGGGTGAACAGGCAGTGGCTCGGGTGGTTGATGTCCTTGATGATCTTTATGGCCTTCCTGTAGCATCGGGTGGTGTAGGTGTCCTGGAGGGCAGGTAGTTTGCCCCCGGAGATGCGTTGTGCAGACCTCACTACCCTCTGGAGAGCCTTACGGTTGAGGGCGGTGCAGTTGCCATACCAGGCGGTGATACAGCCCGCCAGGATGCTCTCGATTGTGCATCTGTAGAAGTTTGTGAGTGCTTTTGGTGACAAGCCGAATTTCTTCAGCCTCCTGAGGTTGAAGAGGCGCTGCTGCGCCTTCCTCACGATGCTGTCTGTGTGAGTGGACCAATTCAGTTTGTCTGTGAAGTGTATGCCGAGGAACTTAAAACTTGCTACCCTCTCCACTACTGTTCCATCGATGTGGATGGGGGGGTGTTCCCTCTGCTGTTTCCTGAAGTCCACAATCATCTCCTTAGTTTTGTTGACGTTGAGTGTGAGGTTATTTTCCTGACACCACACTCCGAGGGCCCCCACCTCCTCCCTGTAGGCCGTCTCGTCGTTGTTGGTAATCAAGCCTACCACTGTTGTGTCGTCCGCAAACTTGATGATTGAGTTGGAGGCGTGCGTGGCCACGCAGTCGTGGGTGAACAGGGAGTACAGGAGAGGGCTCAGAACGCACCCTTGTGGGGCCCCAGTGTTGAGGATCAGCGGGGAGGAGATGTTGTTGCCTACCCTCACCACCTGGGGGCGGCCCGTCAGGAAGTCCAGTACCCAGTTGCACAGGGCGGGGTCGAGACCCAGGGTCTCGAGCTTGATGACGAGCTTGGAGGGTGCTATGGTGTTGAATGCCGAGCTGTAGTCGATGAACAGCATTCTCACATAGGTATTCCTCTTGTCCAGATGGGTTAGGGCAGTGTGCAGTGTGGTTGAGATTGCATCGTCTGTGGACCTATTTGGGCGGTAAGCAAATTGGAGTGGGTCAAGGGTGTCAGGTAGGGTGGAGGTGATATGGTCCTTGACTAGTCTCTCAAAGCACTTCATGATGACGGATGTGAGTGCTACGGGGCGGTAGTCGTTTAGCTCAGTTACCTTAGCTTTCTTGGGAACAGGAACAATGGTGGCCCTCTTGAAGCATGTGGGAACAGCAGACTGGTATAGGGATTGGTTGAATATGTCCGTAAACACACCGGCCAGCTGGTCTGCGCATGCTCTGAGGGCGCGGCTGGGGATGCCGTCTGGGCCTGCAGCCTTGCGAGGGTTAACACGTTTAAATGTCTTACTCACTTCGGCTGCAGTGAAGGAGAGACCGCATGTTTTCGTTGCAGGCCGTGTCAGTGGCACTGTATTGTCCTCAAAGCGGGCAAAAAAGTTATTTAGTCTGCCTGGGAGCAAGACATCCTGGTCCGTGACTGGGCTGGGTTTCTTCCTGTAGTCCGTGATTGACTGTAGACCCTGCCACATGCCTCTTGTGTCTGAGCCGTTGAATTGAGATTCTACTTTGTCTCTGTACTGGCGCTTAGCTTGTTTGATAGCCTTGCGGAGGGAATAGCTGCACTGTTTGTATTCAGTCATGTTACCAGACACCTTGCCCTGATTAAAAGCAGTGGTTCGCGCCTTCAGTTCCAACACAAAACAACAGGGGAAGCCAGAGGGTTAAATAAGGAACATGATTATGGAATGGAAACCAGGTGTGTACAATGAAGACAAAACAAATGGAAAATGAAACGTGGATCGGTGGTGACTAGAAAGCCGGTGACGTCGACCCCCGAACGCCGCCCGAACAAGGAGAAGGACCAACTTTGGCGGAAGTCGTGACAGACTTCAACCTGGACTGGCTGACACCCATCTCTGATAACTTCAAGAACATTTGTTTTGATCTGAATCTAACCCAGCTAATCACAAAACCTACTCGGTTAAATGGGAAAAATCTTGATAGATCCTCATTATTAGATTTAATTCTCACAAATAACCCCCCATAAGTTATCAGTTATGAAGGTATGACTCAGATGCAGACAACGTTGAATTAACAATGGTTTAATAATCCAACAGGGGCAATAGACAGGTCAAAGTAGGCAGGGGTCAGTAAACCAGAGGTGGGGCAACGGTACCGGACAACAGGCAATAGATAGGTCAAAGCAGGCAGGGGTCAGTCAACCAGAGGTGGAGCAACAGTACTGGACAACAGGCAATAGACAGGTCAAAGTAGGCAGGGGTCAGTAAACCAGAGGTGGGGCAACGGTACCGGACAACAGGCAATAGACAGGTCAAAGTAGGCAGGGGTCAGTAAATCAGAGGTGGGGCAACGGTACCGGACAACAGGCAATAGACAGGTCAAGGTAGGCAGGGGTCAGTAAACCAGAGGAGGGGCAACGGTACAGGTCGGCAGGCAGGCAATAGACAGGTCAAGGTTGGCAGGGGTCAGTAAACCAGAGGAGGGGCAACGGTACCGGACAACAGGCAATAGACAGGTCAAAGCAGGCAGGGGTAAGTAAACCAGAGGTGGGGCAACGGTACCGGACAACAGGCAATAGACAGGTCAAAGCAGGCAGGGGTCAGTAAACCAGAGGTGGGGCAACGGTACCGGACAGCAGGCAGGCTCAGGGGCAGGCAGAGTGGTCAGGCAGGCAGGCTCAGGGGCAGGCAGAGTGGTCAGGCAGGCAGGCTCAGGGGCAGGCAGAGTGGTCAGGCAGGCAGGCTCAGGGGCAGGCAGAGTGGTCAGGCAGGCAGGCTCAGGGGCAGGCAGAGTGGTCAGGCAGGCAGGCTCAGGGGCAGGCAGAGTGGTCAGGCAGGCAGGCTCAGGGGCAGGCAGAGTGGTCAGGCAGGCAGGCTCAGGGCAGGCAGAGTGGTCAGGCAGGCTCAGGGGCAGGCAGAGTGGTCAGGCAGGCAGGCTCAGGGGCAGGCAGAGTGGTCAGGCAGGCAGGCTCAGGGGCAGGCAGAGTGGTCAGGCAGGCAGGCTCAGGGGCAGGCATAGTGGTCAGGCAGGCAGGCTCAGGGGCAGGCAGAGTGGTCAGGCAGGCAGGCTCAGGGGCAGGCAGAGTGGTCAGGCAGGCAGGCTCAGGGGCAGGAAGAGTGGTCAGGGAGAAGGGATCAGAGTTAGGACAGGCAAGGATCAAACCCAGGAGGGTGAGAAAAAGCGAGACTGGGGAAAAGCAGGAGCTGAGACACAAAAACGCTGGTTGACTTGACAAACAAGACGAACTGGCAACAGACAAACAGTGAGCACTGGTATAAATACACAGGGGATAATGGGGAAGATGGGCAACACCTGGAGGGGGGTGGAGACAATCACAAAGACAGGTGAAAAAGATCAGGGTGTGACATAACTACATGTATTTTGTTGTGTTTGCAAGTGACCTTGGTGATCACTGTCCTATAGCCTGTATTATAGATACTAGACAGCATGAGATATATTTTCTCCTCAAGCATTTATGGTAGAACACACCTGTACTCTCCAGGCTAGAACACACCTGTATTCTCCAGGCTAGAACACACCTGTATTCTCCAGGCTAGAACACACCTGTACTCTCCAGGCTAGAACACACCTGTACTCTCCAGGTTAGAACACACCTGTACTCTCCAGGTTAGAACACACCTGTATTCTCCAGGTTAGAACACACCTGTATTCTCCAGGCTAGAACACACCTGTACTCTCCAGGCTAGAACACACCAGTACTCTCCAGGTTAGAACACACTTGTACTCTCCAGGTTAGAACACACCAGTACTCTCCAGGTTAGAACACACTTGTACTCTCCAGGTTAGAACACACTTGTACTCTCCAGGTTAGAACACACCTGTATTCTCCAGGCTAGAACACACCTGTACTCTCCAGGCTAGAACACACCTGTACTCTCCAGGTTAGAACACACCTGTACTCTCCAGGTTAGAACACACCTGTACTCTCCAGGTTAGAACACACCTGTATTCTCCAGGCTAGAACACACCTGTACTCTCCAGGCTAGAACACACCTGTACTCTCCAGGTTAGAACACACCTGTACACTCCAGGTTAGAACACACCTGTACTCTCCAGGTTAGAACACACCTGTATTCTCCAGGCTAGAACACACCTGTACTCTCCAGGCTAGAACACACCAGTACTCTCCAGGTTAGAACACACTTGTACTCTCCAGGTTAGAACACACCAGTACTCTCCAGGTTAGAACACACTTGTACTCTCCAGGTTAGAACACACTTGTACTCTCCAGGTTAGAACACACCTGTACTCTCCAGGTTAGAACACACCTGTATTCTCCAGGCTAGAACACACCTGTACTCTCCAGGCTAGAACACACCTGTACTCTCCAGGTTAGAACACACCTGTACTCTCCAGGTTAGAACACACCTGTACTCTCCAGGATAGAACACACCTGTACTCTCCAGGTTAGAACACACCTGTACTCTCCAGGTTAGAACACACCTGTACTCTCCAGGTTAGAACACACCTGTACTCTCCAGGTTAGAACACACCTGTATTCTCCAGGCTAGAACACACCTGTACTCTCCAGGCTAGAACACACCAGTACTGCCCAGGTTAGGGAGATAGATCACACAGTTCAGTATGAAGGAGACTGTCAGTAGCTCTCTCCACGCGCTCTGGGAAGCTGGAAATGGGTATTAAGCCCTGGAGTTAAGTTAGTGACGTTTAACACGTAAGTGAAGATTGAAACACCAGCCGAGCTCAATCAAGCACTGGGAATCTAGTCTTCACACTTCAGTCTCAAATGCAGGCTCATATCAAAATCATAAGCCTCTTTCCATTTAAGGTAAAGATATTCTGACATCATAAACGTGATTTACTTTTCAACCAAGCCCTCCTTCCTTTGAGGAGCTCTGTAGTCCAGAAAACACACAGCCGGCTTCGAACGACGCTCTGTGTAAATCATTGGCACATTCCAAGAGATAAGAAACGTTACAATAAACGTGTCATGTGTCACGGCCAACGTCTGAGCCTGGTGGGACGCTGTGAAAAGCGGACGAGACGACATACCTTCCTCCTCTCCAGACCTGGGTTCAAATGTTACTTGAAATCTTTCAAATACTTGTAGCATTTGATTTTGCCTGCGCGAAGGGACAAAAGGGCAGAGTTTTTCTACAATTCTAGGTTCCATTGCACCAGGCAATTCTAGGTTCCATTGCACCAGGCAATTCTAGGTTCCATTGCACCAGGCAATTCTAGGTTCCATTGCACCAGGCAATTCTAGGTTCCATTGCACCAGGCAATTCTAGGTTCCATTGCACCAGGCAATTCTAGGTTCCATTGCACCAGGCAATTCTAGGTTCCATTGCACCAGGCTTAATGAAGCACAGCTAATGTATGTCAAATGATGTCAAATAGTATTTGATCCCAGGTCTGCTCTGCTACACTCTGGCCTCCACTAGCAACTCGCCTCTGTCAAACACACTCACCAAGGGGGCTATAGACAACACGGGATCCCTCGAGTCCCTCGCATCAGGACGATGGGACTAATATTTGCCCCCCCTGTGAAAAAACAACAACATCGCCTCTCAAATCAACCAACTAATAAAATACCCCCGTCTGTCAACCACGTCGATAAATTCACAGCCCGTTTATTTTTCTAGACAAAACATGGCAGACGTTCCCCAAAGTATTTGTGGTGTGAACATACTGTAAAAGCCTCATTTTTCCGCTCATTAAATTGCTCGAATACAGGAAATGTCCCCGATTAGAACTATACTATATTTCCTATTTTATTATGTTCAGTGCCTGGTTTCATCTGGAGGCTGTAGGCTACTCTGCTATTCTTGCTGGCTTAGCCTCGGCTGAAACATTCAGTGGGAGTCTATACTGTGTTCACTTCACAACAAGATGGGTGGAAAGAATTTAATATATTCAGATGCCTTGAGCATATCGCATTTGCATTTGCTCGTTTGAAAACAAAATCAATAATATAGCACAGTAGGCTTAGGTCATAAAGCCAATAAAGCTCAGAACTGCTTTGCAACTTCAGAGTGCATTCAGACCCTTTGACTTATTCAACATTTTGTTGTGTTACAAAATGGATTCATTATTTTTTTCTCACCCATCTACACACAAAACCCCATAATGACAAAGGGAAAACATGTTTTTAGAAATATTTACGATGTCTCTCGTCATGATGTGCTTTGTTTCCATGGCAATGTCTCTCTTGTTGTGATGTGATTTGTTTACACGGCGGTGTCTCTCTTGTCATGATGTGCTTTGTTTCCATGGCATTGTCTCCCTTATTGTGATGTGCTTTGTTTCCATGGCAATGTCACCCTTATTATTGTGATGTTCTTTGTTTCCACGGCGATCCTCCCTTATCGTGATGTGCTTTGTTTCCATGGCAATGTCTCCCTTATTGTGATATTCTTTCTTTCCATGGCGATGGCTCCCTTGTCGTGATGTGCTTTGTTTCCATGGCGATGTCTCCCTTGTCGTGATGTGCTTTGTTTCCATGGCAAGGTATCCCTTATTGTTATGTGCTTTGTTTCCATGGCAATGTCTCCTTTATTGTGATGTGCTTTGTTTCCATGGCGATGTCTCTCTTGTTGTAATGTGCTTTGTTTCCATGGCAATGTCTCCCTTATTGTGAATCCTCAAACCCACCCCCACAGAATCCTCAACCCCTCCCCCACAGAATCCTCAACCCCTCCCCCACAGAATCCTCAACCCCTGCCCCACAGAATCCTCAACCCCTGCCCCACAGAATCCTCAACCCCTCCCCCACAGAATCCTCAACCCCTCCCCCACAGAATCCTCAACCCCTCCCCCACAGAATCCTCAACCCCTGCCCCACAGAGTCCTCAGCCCCCCCACCCCACAGAATCCTCAACCCCTCCCCCACAGAATCCTCAACCCCTCCCCCACTGAATCCTCAACCCCTCCCCCACACGGGGCCTTTTGCCTCTTGCTAGGCCGTCATTGTAAATAAGAATTTGTTCTTAATTGACCTGCCTGATGAAATAAAGATAAAATAAATAAATAACACACATAGGCATTCGCCAAATCTATCCTCGCTGTTCAGCTTCAGTCAAGACACTGAGCTGTCACTGGTCATAACGCACTGAGCTGTCACTAGTCATGAGGAACTGAGCTGTCACTAGTCATGAGGAACTGAGCTGTCGCTAGTCATGAGGAACTGAGCTGTCACTAGTCATAAGGCATTGAGCTGTCACTAGTCATAAGGAACTGAGCTGTCACTCGTTATATGTAGTAACTGTATCACTAGCGTGATACAACATACCTGGGTCAAACGTTTCAGGTAGCCTTCCACAAGCTTCCCACAATAAGTTGGTTAAATTTTGGCCCATTCCTCCTGACAGAGCTGGTGTAACTGAATCAGGTTTGTAGGCCTCCTTGCTCGCACATGCTTTTTCAGTTCTGACCACAAATATTCCATAGGATTGAGGTCAGGGCTTTGTGATGGCCACTCTAATACCTTGACTTTGTTATCCTTAAGCCATTTTGCCACAACTTTGGAAGTATGCTCGGGGTCATTGTCCATTTGGAAGACCCATTCGCGACCAAGCTTTAACTTGTCTTGAAATGTTGATTCAATATATCCACATAATTTTCCATCCTCACGAAGCCATCTATTTTGTGAAGTGCACCAGTCCCTCCTGCAGCAAATCACCCCCACAACATGATGCTGCCACCCTGTGCTTCACGGTTGGGATGGTATTCTTTGGCTTGCAAGCCTCCCCCTTTTTCCTCCAAACATAACGATGGTCATTATGGCCAAACAGTTCTATTTTTGTTCCATCAGACCGGATGTCACGTTCTGACCATAGGTCTTGTGTGTTTTCCTTGTTTTAGTGTTGGTCAGGATGTGAGCTGGGTGGGCATTCTATGTTGTGTGTCTAGTCTGTCTGTTTCTGTGTTTGGCCTGATATGGTTCTCAATCAGAGGCAGGTGTTAGTCATTGTCTCTGATTGGGAACCATATTTAGGTAGCCTGTTTTGTGTTTGGTTTTGTGGGTGATTGTTTCCTGTCTTTGTGTTTGTTGCACCAGATAGGGCTGTTTCGCTTTTTCACATTTCTTGTTTTGTATATTGTTCTATTTTCATCTTTCATTAAAGATGTATAGAGATAACCACGCTGCATTTTGGTCCGTCTCTCTTTCACCAGAAGAAAACCGTTACAGAATCACCCACCACAACAGGACCAAGCGGCGTGGTGACAAGCAGCAACAGCAGGAGAAGCAGCCAGCATCACAAGACTCATGGACTTGGGAGGACGAGTTGGACGGAAAAGGACCCTGGGCAGAGCCAGGGGAATATCGTCACCCCAAAGCAGAGCTGGAGGCAGCGAAAGCAGAGAGGAGGCATTACGAGGAGCAGGAGAGGCAGCGATGTCAGGATTTCGGGACATGGGAGCAGAATCTGGACTACACAACTTGGGAAGAGATAGACAGGTGAGCGGTCGACCCAGGGAGAGTGCCGGAGCCCGCCTGGGATTCGATGGAGCAGTGCGAGGAAGGTTACAGGAGAATGAGGTTGGCGAAGCAAGCACGGCGACGCGGTAGGAAGCCCGAGAGTCAGCCCCAAAAATGTATTGGGGGAGGCACACAGGGAGTATGGCGAAGCCAGGTAGGAGACCTGCGCCAACTTCCTGTGCTTACCGGAGAGCGAGAGAGACGGGGCAGGCACCGTGTTATGCTGTGGAGCGCACGGTGTCTCCAGTGCGGGTGCATAGCCCGGTGCGGTACATACCAGCTCCTCTTATCGACCGGGCTAGAGTGGGCATCGAGCCAGGTAAGGTTGGGCAGGCTCGGTGCTCAAGAGCTCCAGTGCACCTGCACAGTCCGGTCTATCCAGTGCCACCTACACGCACCAGCCCTCCGGTGGCAGCCCCCTGCACCAGGCTTCCTGTGCGTGTCCAGAGCCCAGTACTCCCTGTTTCTCCTCCCCGCACTCGCCCTGAGGTGAGTGTCCTCGGCCCAGTTTCACCAGTGCCCGCACCACGCATCAGGCCTATAGAGTCTCCCGCCTGTCCGGCGCTGCCAGAGCTTCCGCCCCTCAGTCCAGAGGTGCCAGAGCCCCTCAGTCCAGAGGTGCCAGAGCTCCTCTGTCCAGCGCTGCCAGAGCCTTCCTCTCCAGCGCAGCCTGAGCTGCCCGTCTGCCCAGCGCCGCCTGAGCTGCCCGTCTGCCCAGAGCCGCTAGAGTCTCCCGTCTGTCATAAGCCGCCAGAGCCGCCAGTCAGCATGGAGCCGCCAGTCAGCCAGGATCTGCCAGAGCCGCCATTCAGCCAGGATCCGTCAGAGTGGCCAGTCAGCCAGGATCCGCCAGAGCCGCCAGTCAAGCAGGATCCGCCAGACAGCCAGGATCTGCCAGAGCCGCCATTCAGCCAGGATCTGCCAGACCCGCCAATCAGCCAGGATCTGCCAGACCCGCCAATCAGCCAGGATCTGCCAGAGCCGCCATTCAGCCAGGATCTGCCAGAGCCGCCATTCAGCCAGAAGCTGCCAGAGCCGTCAACCAGCCTGAGCTACCTCTCAGTCCTGAGCTACCTCTCAGTCATGACCTACCTCTCAGTCCTGACCTACCTCTCAGTCCTGACCTACCTCTCAGTCCTGAGCTACCCCTCAGTCCTGAGCTGCCTCTCAGTCCTGAGCTACCCCTCAGTCCTGAGCTGCCCCTCAGTCCGGAGCTGCCCCTCAGTCCAGTGTGGCCCTTTGTTAGGGTTACTGGGCCAAGGTCGGCGGTGAGGGTCGCCACTCAAAGGACGCTAAGGAGGTGGACTAAGACAATTATGGAGTGGGGTCCACGTCCAGCGCCAGAGCCGCCACCGCGGACAGATGCCCACCCAGACCCTCCCCTATAGGTTTAGGTTGTGCGGTCGGAGTCCGCACCTTGAGGGGGGGGGGGTACTGTCACGTTCTGACCATAGGTCTTGTGTGTTTTCCTTGTTTTAGTGTTGGTCAGGACGTGAGCTGGGTGGGCATTCTATGTTGTGTGTCTAGTTTGTCTGTTTCTGTGTTTGGCCTGATATGGTTCTCAATCAGAGGCAGGTGTTAGTCATTGTCTCTGATTGGGAACCATATTTAGGTAGCCTGTTTTGTGTTGGGTTTTGTGGGTGGTTGTTTCCTGTCTTTGTGTTTGTTGCACCAGATAGGGTTGTTTCGCTTTTTCACGTTTCTTGTTTTGTATATTGTTCTATTTTCATCTTTCATTAAAGATGTATAAAGATAACCACGCTGCATTTTGGTCCGCCTCTCTTTCACCAGAAGAAAACCGTTACACCAGAGGACATTTCTCCAAAATGTACGAACTTTGTCCCCATGTGCAGTTGCACTTTTTAATGGCGGTTTTGGAGCAGTAGCTTGCTGAGAGGCCTTTCAGGTTATGTAGATATAGGACTCGTTTTATTGTGGATATAGATACTTTTGTACCTGTTTCCTCCAGCATCTTCACAAGGTCTTTTGCTGTTGTTCTGGGATTGATTTGCACTTTTCACACCAAAGTACGTTCATCTCTAGGAGACAGAACGCGTCTGCTTCCTGAGCGGTATGATGGCTGCGTGGTCCCATGGTGTTTATACTTGCGTACTGTTGTTTGTACAGATGAACGTGGTACCTTCAGGCATTTGGAAATTGCTCCCAAGGATGAACCTGACATGTGGAGGTCTCCAACTTTTTTTCTGAGGTCTTGGCTGATTTCTTTTGATTTTCCCAAGCAAAGAAAGAGGCACTGAGTTTGAAGGTATGCCTTGAAATACATCCACAGGTACACCTCCAATTGACTCAAATGATGTCAATTAGCCTATCAGAAGCTTCTATAGCCATGACATCATTTTCTGGAATTTTCCAAGCTGTTTAAAGGCACAGTCAACTTAGTGTATGTAAACTTCTGATCCACTGGAATTGTGATACAGTGAATTATAAGTGAAATAATCTGTCTGTAAACAATTGTTGGAGAAATTACATGTGTCATACACAAAGTAGATGTCCTAACCGACTTGCCAAAACTATAGTTTGTTAACAAGAAATTTGTGGAGTGGTTGAAAAACGAGTTTTAATGACTCCAACCTAAGTGTATGTAAACTTACGACTTCATGTGTACATATAACTAGGGATAGAGTAACTAGGCAACACGATAGATAATAAACTGTGGCAGCAGAGGATGTGATGAGTCAAAGTTAGTGCAAAAAAGGGTCAATGTAGATAGTCCAGGTAGCGAATTGGTTAACTATGTAACTAATTAGCAATCTTTTGACTTTGGGGTAGAAGCTGTTCAGGGTCCTGCTGGTTAAAGACTTGGTGCATCGGTACAGCTTGTCATACGGTAGCAGAGAGAATGGTTTATGACCTAGGTGGCTGGAGTCTTTGACCATTTTTTGGGCCTTCCCCTGACACCGCCTGGTATAGAGTTCCTGGATGGCAGGGAGCTTGGCCCCAGTGATGTACTGGGCCCTACGCACTACCCTCTGTAGCGCCTTGCGGTCGGAAGCCAAGCAGTACGAAGCGGTGATGCAGCCAGTCAATATGCTCTAAATTGTGGAGCTGTAGAACTTTTTGAGGATCAAATGTTTTCAGTCTCCTGGGGGTGTTGTCGTGCCCTCTTCACGACTGCCTTGGTGTGTTTGGACCATGAAAGATCCTTAGTGATGTGGATAACTTGAAGCTCTCGACCCGCTCCATTGCAGCTTCATTGATGTTAATGGGGGCGTGCTCGTTGTTGGTGATCAGGCCTACCACAGTCGTGTCATCAGCAAACTTAGTGATGATGTTGTAGTCGTGCACGGCCATGCAGTCATGGGTGAACAGGGGAGTACAGGAGGGGACTAAGCATGCACCCCTGAGGGGCCCCCGTATTTCATGGTCAGCGTGGTGGATGTGTTGTTTCCTATCTTCACCACCTGGAGGACGGCCCGTCAGGAAGTCCAGGATCCAGTTGCAGAGGGAGGTGTTTAGTCCCAGGGTCCTTAGCTTAGTGATGAGCTTGGAGAACACTATGGTATTGAACGCTAGGTGTTCCTCTTGTCCAGGTGGGAGAGGGCAGTGTGGAGTGCAATAGAGATTGCGTCATCTGTGGATCTGTTGGGGCGGTATCCAAATTGGAGTGGGTTCAGCGTGTTTGGGATTGTAGTGTTGATGTGAGCCATGACCAGCTTTTCAAAGTATTTCATGGCTACAGATGTGAGTTCTACGGGGTGATAGTAATTTAGACATTCTTGGACACAGAGTGTCATGCCCTGACCTTAGAGATCCTTATTATTCTCTATGTTTGGTTATGTCAGGGTGTGACTCGGGTGGCAAATGTATTTGTTTTTGGCCGAGTGTGGTTCCCAATCAGAGGCAGCTGTCTATCGTTGTCTCTGATTGGGAATCATACTTAGGCAGCCAGTTTTTCATACTTAGGCAGCCAGTTTTTCACCTGAGTTTGTGGGATCTTGTTTTCTGTTTCTGTTTCGTTTTCGCCTTTTGTAATTTTGAAGATTAAAATCATGAACACTTTTCACGCTGCGCCTTGGTCTACTCATTCTACAAACGAGAGCCGTTACACAGAGACTATGGTATTCTTGGGCACAGGGACTATAGTGGTCTGCTTGAAACATGTAGCACCATTGAGTCACTGACTGAGGAGGTATGTTTAGGACATGTGAATGAGGAGTCAACCATCTCAACAACCCTCATGCCTGCCCTCTGGTTGCCCTACGGCCTCAACCGGGTTTAGAGGTTTCAGAAGACCTTGAGGTGTCCCACATTCAGCCACTTATCTAAAGGAGAAAAAAAACACATTTGCTGCAGCTACAGTCAACGACCAAACGCATGTAGTCATGTGTTACACATAACATCCACACATCAGAGGAATTCCTTAGTGCCAGTGTGTTTGCAGTATGCCTTGGTGCCAGTGTGTTTGCAGTATGCCTTGGTGCCAGTGTGTTTGCAGTATTCCTTAGTGCCAGTGTGTTTGCAGTATTCCTTAGTGCCAGTGTGTTTGCAGTATTCCTTAGTGCCAGTGTGTTTGCAGTATTCCTTAGTGCCAGTGTGTTTGCAGTATTCCTTAGTGCCAGTGTGTTTGCAGTATTCCTTAGTGCCAGTTTGCCAGTGTATTTGCAGTATTCCTTAGAGCCAGTGTGTTTGCAGTATTCCATAGTGCCAGTATGCCAGTGTATTTGCAGTATTCCTTAGAGCCAGTGTGTTTGCAGTATTCCTTAGACCCAGTGTGTTTGCAGTATTCTGTAGTGCCAGTGTATTTGCAGTATTCATTAGTGCCAGTGTATTTGCAGTATTCCTTAGTGCCAGTGTGTTTGCAGTATTCATTAGTGCCAGTGTGTTTGCAGTATTCCTTAGTGCCAGTGTATTTGCAGTATTCCTTAGTGCCAGTGTATTTGCAGTATTCCTTAGTGCCAGTGTGTTTGCAGTATTCATTAGTGCCAGTGTGTTTGCAGTATTCCTTAGTGCCAGTGTATTTGCAGTATTCCTTAGTGCCAGTGTATTTGCAGTATTCCTTAGTGCCAGTGTGTTTGCAGTATTCATTAGTGCCAGTGTGTTTGCAGTATTCCTTAGTGCCAGTGTATTTGCAGTATTCCTTAGTGCCAGTGTATTTGCAGTATTCCGTAGTGCCAGTGTATTTGCAGTATTCATTAGTGCCAGTGTGTTTGCAGTATTCATTAGTGCCAGTGTGTTTGCAGTATTCCTTAGAGCCAGTGTATTTGCAGTATTCCTTAGTGCCAGTGTATTTGCAGTATTCCTTAGTGCCAGTGTGTTTGCAGTATTCATTAGTGCCAGTGTATTTGCAGTATTCCTTAGTGCCAGTGTATTTGCAGTATTCCTTAGTGCCAGTGTATTTGCAGTATTCCTTAGAGCCAGTGTGTTTGCAGTATTCATTAGTGCCAGTGTATTTGCAGTATTCCGTAGTGCCAGTGTATTTGCAGTATTCATTAGTGCCAGTGTATTTGCAGTATTCATTAGTGCCAGTGTGTTTGCAGTATTCATTAGTGCCAGTGTGTTTGCAGTATTCATTAGTGCCAGTGTGTTTGCAGTATTCATTAGTGCCAGTGTGTTTGCAGTATTCCTTAGTGCCAGTATGCCAGTGTATTTGCAGTATTCATTAGAGCCAGTGTATTTGCAGTATTCATTAGTGCCAGTGGATTTGCAGTATTCATTAGTGCCAGTGTATTTGCAGTATTCATTAGAGCCAGTGTATTTGCAGTATTCCTTAGTGCCAGTGTGTTTGCAGTATTCATTAGTGCCAGGATTGTATTGCATTTGATATGTTTAGTAAAGAACCATGACATTGTACAGTAAGGAAATACTAGGCTGTGTGTGTCCATTGCACTTGTGCCAATCGACTCAATAACTTTCTCATCATGGTATATATTTCATGGAGCCCCCCTGCTGGCCTCGTGGTCTTTACACTGATGGTGTACTGGCTTATCTGGGAATAGTTTACCAGCAGGCTACTTTTAAGTAGAAAATCCTCCATTATACAACCCTTCACTCTAAATTAGTTCAAGTGCCCCTATGATACTGATCCTAGACCAGATTTACTTTGAGGCCAGCTTACAGGGGGATAAGGAAATGTGGAACTCATGCTGTGTTCTGAACTGATGCTGACACTGAGGAAAAGTAAGGAGGCTGTAAACCAACAATAAAACTGAACCTGCCAATCGCCCACGATTTGGGTTACTTCTTTAGTTCACAGGTAGATATTTGTTTTTCTTTCAGAAATGAATCTTAACTCGAGATACTGATGTGTGGGCCTACCTGTCAGACATTCATAGAAATGGTTCCTTGATGTCAAACAATTCAAGCTACTTGGTTCATTCTGGTGCAGTGTTTCTGCACTGCTTGTTGTAACAGGAAGAAAAGACAGAGACAATGTCATTTCATTTGTCATACGCTGTCTGGCTCACCACTGCCTCATCTCTTACAGACAGACTGAGCCGAGGAAAGGTCCCTGGAAGAATATTCCAGAGACTGACAGGACTCCAGCAAGTGCTAGAGACTGACGGGATTTCGGGAGTGTTAGAGACTGACGGGATTCCGGAAGTGTTAGAGACTGACGGGATTCTGGGAGTGCTAGAGACTGACGGGATTCCAGGGAGTGTTAGAGACTGGCGGGATTCCAGGGAGTGCTAGAGACTGACGGGATTCCAGGGAGTGTTAGAGACTGACGGGATTCCGGGGAGTGTTAGAGACTGACGGGATTCCAGGGAGTGTTAGAGACTGACAGGATTCCGGGGAGTGTTAGAGACTGACGGGATTCCAGGGAAATTTAGAGACTGACAGGACTCCAGGGAAAGTTAGAGACTGACAGGACTCCAGGGAAAGTTAGAGACTGACAGGACCTCAGGGAGTATTAGAGACTGACAGGACTCCAGAGAAAGTTAGAGACTGACAGGACTCCAGGGAGTGTTAGAGACTGACAGGACTCCAGGGAGTGCTAGAGACTGACAGGACTCCAGGGAGTGCTAGAGACCGACAGGACTCCAGGGAGTGCTAGAGACTGACGGGACTCCAGGGAGTGCTAGAGACTGATGGGACTCCAGGGAGTGCTAGAGACTGACAGGACTCCAGGGAAAGTTAGAGACTGACGGGACTCCGGGGAAAGTTAGAGACTGACATGACTCCAAGGAGTGCTAGAGACTGACAGGACTCCAGGGAGTGCTAGAGACCGACAGGACTCCAGGGAGTGCTAGAGACTGACGGGACTCCAGGGAGTGCTAGAGACTGATGGGACTCCAGGGAGTGCTAGAGACTGACAGGACTCCAGGGAAAGTTAGAGACTGATGGGACTCTGGGAAGTGCTAGAGACTGACAGGACTCCAGGAAAGTTAGAGACTGACGGGACTCCGGCAGGTGTAGAGACTGACAGGACTCCAGGGAAGTGTTAGAAGTGGATTCGAGACTTCCATCTACTCAGCCAGCAGATTTGCCATCTCCGAGCCTCTCACTGCCTCTATCCATTGGCCCTGGCTACAGCCAGATGCCACTATATTGGTCAACACAAACACAAACCCGGATCTCAGTTCAGTTATTGTCTCAATAACCCACAGACAAGGTTGTACTTCCATATGTGGACCCTGGCTCTACAGCACATTACACCCAAGGGCCACATTGGCTGCAGCACACATTGTATTTTCCTACGCTTCACGGTTTGCTTGGGCAGCGGTTTTGGAGTATATTTGGCCCCAATGGTATTCAGCCCTGGGTCTGGACTGTGAATAGTGGTCAGTGTCTAGTATTTTGATCAAGTCTTATATAGAGTGGAAAAAGGAGGTTGAACACAAACAGATCCATCCAGGCATCTATCCTCCACCCCTGGATGGGTAGATGCCCTCCGCTTGCTCTGCTCTCCCCCGAACGCTCATTCTCAAATGGAAGAAGTTTGGAACCACCAAGACTCTTCCTAGAGCTGGCCGCCCAGACAAACTGAGTAATCGGGGAAAAGGGCCTTGGTCAGGGAGGTGACCAAGAACCCGATGGTCCCTCTGACGGTGCCCCAGAGTTCCTCTGTGGAGATGGGAGAACCTTTCAGAAGGACAACCATCTCTGCAGCACTCCACCAATCAGGCCTTTATGGTAGAGTGGCCAGATGGAAGCCACTCCTCAGTAAAAGGCACATGACAGCCCACTTGGAGTTTGTCAAAAGGCACTAAAGACTCTCAGACCATGAGAAACAAGATTCTCTGGTCTGATGAAACCAATATGTAACTCTTTGGCCTGAAGGCCAAGAGTCACGTCTGGAGGAAACCTGGTACCATCCCTACGGTGAAGCATGGCGGTGGCAGCATCATGCTGTGGGGATGTCTTTCAGCGGCAGGGACTGGGAGACTACTCAGGATTAAGGGAAAGATGAACTGAGCAAAGTACAGAGATCCTTGAGGAAAACTTGCTCCAGAGTGCTCAGGACCTCAGACTGGGGTGAAGGTTCACCTTCCAACAGGACACAGCACACAGCCAAGACAACACAGGAGTGGCTTTGGGATGTCAGGATTGAGGGAAAGCCAGAGCCAGGACTTGAACCCGATTGAACCTCTCTGGAGAGACCTGAAAATAGCTGTGCAGAGACGCTCACCATCCAACCTGACAGAGCTTGACAGGATCTGCAGAGAAAAATGGGAGAAACTCCTCAAATACAGGTGTGCCAAGCTTGTAGCGTCATACCCAAGAAGACTCAAGGCTGCAATCGCTGCCAAAGGTGCTTCAACAAAGTACTGAGTAAAGGGTCTGAATACTTATGTAAATGTGATATTTAAATAGAGTATTTTTTATAAATTGTCATTATGGGGTATCGTGTGTAGATTTATGAGGGGGAAAAAAACAATTTAATCAATTTTAGAATAAGGCTGTAACGTAACAACATTTGGAAAAAGTCAAGGGGTCTGAATACTTTCCAAATGTATTGCACGTTCATAGAAGCATCTCCAGTTTGTCTCTCCAGGGACCTGTGTAGCTGTGGACGTGACGAGAGGCCCCGAGTCTGGGAGAAGGGAAACATTATCGTCCGTTATAATCTACCCATGGACCTCAGCTTCACGTATGCGGATCTGAAAACTTTTCTCACTGCAAGTGGGAGAGAATGCCGTCAGACCTCTCTCTGTGTGTGTGTGTGTGTGTGTGTGTGTGTGTGTGTGTGTGTGTGTGTGTGTGTGTGTGTGTGTGTGTGTGTATAAACGCACATCCAGTAATCCTAGGTCTTTGACATTAAACAACACAATTGATCAGCGTCGACAGCAACAGAGCACCCTGGTCTTTCTCCGATGTTCTGTCAGCGACTCACCATGCTCCCATAATCACTCTTTATACGAAATGTATCAGGTTAATGGGCCGTGCAATCCGAGGTATCCTCTCTCGCACCAAGGAGAAAAATGATCTGTTGAATAGTTGTGTGTCCTGCAGATAAATGGTAGGGAGTGTTCTTTTGAAATATCATGAGATCTGAGAAAGCACAGAGAACATAACAAAAAAAATTTGTCAAACGGAAAGCTAAATGGTATTTCCAACGTGTTCCCGAAAGACAGACACATCAGAAAGAAATCACACACCTTGACTTTTTCTAAATGTTTGTTGTGCTACAATGAGTCCATGCAACTGTTTATGAGACTTGTTAAGCACATTTTTTACTCCTGAATTTATTTAGACTTGTCATAACAACATCGTTGAATACCCATTGACTCAAGACATTTCATTTTATAATAATTTGGAAAAACATAATTCCACTTTGACATTATGGGTTATTGTATGTTGGCCAGTGACGAAACAAAAAAAACACCCTCAATTTAATCCATTTTAAATTCAGGCTGTAACACGACAAAATGTTGAAAAAGTCCAGGGTTGTGAATACTTGAGGATTGTAAGTAGATCTGCTACTGGAATGCTTTGAGGTGAGTAATAGCTCGATTCAATCCATATCACATATGTGGGGCGGCAGGGTGGCCTAGTGGTTAGAGTGTAGAGGTGGCAGGGTGGCCTAGTGGTTAGAGTGTAGGGGCGGCAGGGTAGCCTAGTGGTCAGAGTGTGGAGGCGGCAGGGTGGCCTAGTGGTTAGAGTGTAGAGGTGGCAGGGTAGCCTAGTGGTTAGAGTGTAGAGGTGGCAGGGTGGCCTAGTGGTTAGAGTGTAGGGGCGGCAGGGTAGCCTAGTGGTCAGAGTGTAGAGGCGGCAGGGTGGCCTAGTGGTTAGAGTGTAGAGGTGGCAGGGTGGCCTAGTGGTTAGAGTGTAGAGGTGGCAGGGTGGCCTAGTGGTTAGAGTGTAGAGGTGGCAGGGTGGCCTAGTGGTTAGAGTGTAGGGGCGGCAGGGTAGCCTAGTGGTCAGAGTGTAGAGGCGGCAGGGTGGCCTAGTGGTTAGAGTGTAGAGGCGGCAGGGTGGCCTAGTGGTTAGAGCATAGAGGTGGCACGGTGGCCTAGTGGTTAGAGTGTAGAGGCGGCAGGGTGGCCTAGTGGTTAGAGTGTAGAGGTGGCAGGGTGGCCTAGTGGTTAGAGTGTAGAGGTGGCAGGGTGGCCTAGTGGTTAGAGTGTAGAGGTGGCAGGTAGCCTAGTGGTTAGAGTGTAGAGGCGGCAGGGTGGCCTAGTGGTTAGAGTGTAGAGGTGGCAGGGTGGCCTAGTGGTTAGAGTGTAGAGGTGGCATGTAGCCTAGTGGTTAGAGTGTAGAGGCGGCAGGTAGCCTAGTGGTTAGAGTGTAGAGGTGGCAGGTAGACTAGTGGTTAGAGTGTAGAGGTGGCAGGTAGCCTAGTGGTTAGAGTGTAGAGGCGGCAGGTAGCCTAGTGGTTAGAGTGTAGAGGCGGCAGGTAGCCTAGTGGTTAGAGTGTAGAGGTGGCAGGTAGACTAGTGGTTAGAGTGTAGAGGTGGGAGGTAGCCTAGTGGTTAGAGTGTTGAGGCGGCAGGTAGCCTAGTGGTTAGAGTGTAGAGGCGGCAGGTAGCCTAGTAGAGTTTCGAGGCGGCAGGTAGCCTAGTGGTTAGAGTGTAGAGGTGGCAGGTAGCCTAGTGATTAGAGTGTAGAGGCGGCAGGGTAGCCTAGTGGTTAGAGTGTAGAGGTGGCAGGTAGCCTAGTGGTTAGAGTGTAGAGGCGGCAGGTAGCCTAGTGATTAGAGTGTAGAGGCGGCAGGGTGGCCTAGTGGTTAGAGTGTAGAGGTGGCAGGGTGGCCTAGTGGTTAGAGTGTAGAGGTGGCAGGGTGGCCTAGTGGTTAGAGTGTAGAGGCGGCAGGGTGGCCTAGTGGTTAGAGTGTAGGGGCGGCAGGTGGCCTAGTGGTTAGAGTGTAGAGGTGGCAGGGTGGCCTAGTGGTTAGAGTGTAGAGGTGGCAGGTAGCCTAGTGGTTAGAGTGTAGAGGTGGCAGGTAGCCTAGTGGTTAGAGTGTAGAAGCGGCAGGGTAGCCTAGTGGTTAGAGTGTAGAGGCGGCAGGGTAGCCTAGTGGTTAGAGTGTAGAGGTGGCAGGTAGCCTAGTGGTTAGAGTGTAGAGGTGGCAGGTAGCCTAGTGGTTAGAGTGTAGAGGTGGCAGGTAGCCTAGTGGTTAGAGTGTAGAGGTGGCAGGGTAGCCTAGTGGTTAGAGTGTAGAAGCGGCAGGGTAGCCTAGTGGTTAGAGCGTTGGACTAGTAACCGGAAGGTTGCAAGTTCAAACCCCCGATCTGACATGGTACAAATCTGTCGTTCTGCCCCTGAACAGGCAGTTAACCCACTGTTCCTAGGCCAGTTAACCCACTGTTCCTAGGCCAGTTAACCCACTGTTCCTAGACCAGTTAACCCACTGTTCCTAGGTCGTCATTGAAAATAAGAATTTGTTCTTAACTGACTTGCCTAGTTAAATAAAGGTAAAATAATCCAAATAAAAATCACTGAAGCCCAACAGCTTGAAATGTAAATGTCATTTCCATGGGTTATAGACTATTCCTCTGGTGCACAAGATGAGAATGGCAGTCTTGCCTAATACTGCAAATGTCCTCGGGATTTTAAGTAGTAACCACCTACTGTAGCAGACCGTGTCTGGTAAATGCTAGTGGTGAAGGAGAACAGGGTACAGAGGTTGAGAGAGGGGGTTCACCCATTAGGGCTAAGAGGAACAGGCTATAGAGGTTGAGAGAGGGGGTTCACCCATTAGGGCTAAGGAGAACAGGCTACAGAGGTTGAGAGAGGAGGTTCACCCATTAGGGCTAAGGAGAACAGGCTACAGAGGTTGAGAGAGGGGGTTCACCCATTAGGGCTAAGGAGAACATGCTACAGAGGATGAGAGAGGGGGTTCACCCATTAGGGCTAAGGAGAACAGGCTATAGAGGTTGAGAGAGGGGGTTCACCCATTAGGGCTAAGGAGAACAGGCTATAGAGGTTGAGAGAGGGGGTTCACCCATTAGGGCTAAGGAGAACAGGCTACAGAGGATGAGAGAGGGGGTTCACCCATTAGGGCTAAGGAGAACAGGCTATAGAGGTTGAGAGAGGGGGTTCACCCATTAGGGCTAAGGAGAACAGGCTGTAGTCCAGTCTCTGTAAGACAGAGGAGGATGCATGATAAACAGAGTCCAGTCTCTGTAAGACGGAGGAGGATGCATGATAAACAGAGTCCAGTCTCTGTAAGACGGAGGAGGATGCATGATAAACAGAGTCCAGTCTCTGTAAGACAGAGGAGGTTGCATGATAAACAGAGGAGGCTGCATGATAAACAGAGCCCAGTCTCTGTAAGACGGAGGAGGTTGCATGATAAACAGAGCCCAGTCTCTGTAAGACGGAGGAGGTTGCATGATAAACAGAGTCCAGTCTCTGTAAGACAGAGGAGGTTGCATGATAAACAGAGGAGGCTGCATGATAAACAGAGCCCAGTCTCTGTAAGACAGAGGAGGTTGCATGATAAACAGAGGAGGCTGCATGATAAACAGAGCCCAGTCTCTGTAAGACAGAGGAGGTTGCATGATAAACAGAGGAGGCTGCATGATAAACAGAGCCCAGTCTCTGTAAGACAGAGGAGGTTGCATGCATATACAACGAGTCACCATAATCAATGACAGAGAGAAAAGTGGAATGTACAAGCTTCTTTTTAGCCATCAGCGGTAAGCAAGCCTTATAACGAAAATAAAACCCCATTTAAATGTAAGCTTCCTCACAAGATTATCCCTATGAACTTTGAATGACAACTTGTCATCCAACCATATACCTGCTGTAAGTAGGATGACACTTTTTCAATGGATAAGCCACCAGATGTGACAATGCTAACCTTCTCTGGCTGAGTGTGAGCTCTGGTAAAGGTCATAACCTATTCCATTCTACAGGCCAAGTCTCGGCCTATCAGGGATCCTCAACTAGATTCAGCCATGGGACAATGTTTTTTCTTGGTCAGGAGCTGGAACATAATCACAAATAATTTGTAGACTGCAAATCGACCGCAAGAATCCCAAACAGATATAATATTTGACTAAAACATAATAATTTAAAACCTTGCTTACTATTATTGTATACGATCACGTGTCTCTCTATTATACGTGGGAATACTTGGGAACAGATTCAATCAAAATCACGTGTCTCTCTATTATACGTGGGAATACTTGGGAACAGATTCAATCAAAATCACGTGTCTCTCTATTATACGTGGGAATACTTGGGAACAGATTCAATCAAAATCACGTGTCTCTCTATTATACGTGGGAATACTTGGGAACAGATTCAATCAAAATCACGTGTCTCTCTATTATACGTGGGAATACTTGGGAACAGATTCAATCAAAATCACGTGTCTCTCTATTATACGTGGGAATACTTGGGAACAGATTCAATCAAAATCACGTGTCTCTCTATTATACGTGGGAATACTTGGGAACAGATTAAATCAAAATCACGTGTCTCTCTATTATACGTGGGAATACTTGGGAACAGATTCAATCAAAATCACGTGTCTCTCTATTATACGTGGGAATACTTGGGAACAGATTCAATCAAAATCACGTGTCTCTCTATTATACGTGGGAATACTTGGGAACAGATTCAATCAAAATCACGTGTCTCTCTATTATACGTGGGAATACTTGGGAACAGATTCAATTCAAATCACGTGTCTCTCTATTATACGTGGGAATACTTGGGAACAGATTAAATCAAAATCACGTGTCTCTCTATTATACGTGGGAATACTTGGGAACAGATTCAATCAAAATCACGTGTCTCTCTATTATACGTGGGAATACTTGGGAACAGATTCAATCAAAATCACGTGTCTCTCTATTATACGTGGGAATACTTGGGAACAGATTCAATCAAAATCACGTGTCTCTCTATTATACGTGGGAATACTTGGGAACAGATTCAATTCAAATCACGTGTCTCTCTATTATACGTGGGAATACTTGGGAACAGATTAAATCAAAATCACGTGTCTCTCTATTATACGTGGGAATACTTGGGAACAGATTCAATCAAAATCACGTGTCTCTCTATTATACGTGGGAATACTTGGGAACAGATTCAATCAAAATCACGTGTCTCTCTATTATACGTGGGAATACTTGGGAACAGATTCAATCAAAATCACGTGTCTCTCTATTATACGTGGGAATACTTGGGAACAGATTCAATCAAAATCACGTGTCTCTCTATTATACGTGGGAATACTTGGGAACAGATTAAATCAAAATCACGTGTCTCTCTATTATACGTGGGAATACTTGGGAACAGATTCAATCAAAATCACGTGTCTCTCTATTATACGTGGGAATACTTGGGAACAGATTCAATCAAAATCACGTGTCTCTCTATTATACGTGGGAATACTTGGGAACAGATTCAATCAAAATCACGTGTCTCTCTATTATACGTGGGAATACTTGGGAACAGATTAAATCAAAATCACGTGTCTCTCTATTATACGTGGGAATACTTGGGAACAGATTCAATCAAAATCACGTGTCTCTCTATTATACGTGGGAATACTTGGGAACAGATTCAATCAAAATCACGTGTCTCTCTATTATACGTGGGAATACTTGGGAACAGATTCAATCAAAATCACGTGTCTCTCTATTATACGTGGGAATACTTGGGAACAGATTCAATCAAAATCACGTGTCTCTCTATTATACGTGGGAATACTTGGGAACAGATTCAATTCAAATCACGTGTCTCTCTATTATACGTGGGAATACTTGGGAACAGATTAAATCAAAATCACGTGTCTCTCTATTATACGTGGGAATACTTGGGAACAGATTCAATCAAAATCACGTGTCTCTCTATTATACGTGGGAATACTTGGGAACAGATTCAATCAAAATCACGTGTCTCTCTATTATACGTGGGAATACTTGGGAACAGATTCAATTCAAATCACTTGGAGCTGATTTCTTGGTGTTTTTGAAAGTCTATATTATGTCCAACAATGAAAATTCTCCAAAATCCTACTTTTTTTTTTTTGTGCACAGAAAACTTGGGGGGCAATATAAAACCATCCACTGGCCGCCAGTTGGGGAATCCTGGCCTAGGCCCTAGGGGCTATGTAGCTTCTTATCTGTCATGTTTGGAGTTGTGTTACACTGTTATGTTGTCACGTCCTGACCATAGAAAGCCTGTATTTTCTATGGTAGAGTAGGTCAGGGCGTGACTAGGGGTTTTAGTCTAGTTTATTATTTCTATGTGGGGTTCTAGGTTTAATTTTCTATGTTGCTGTTTGTGTATGATTCCCAATTAGAGGCAGCTGGTAATCGTTGTCTCTAATTGGGGATCATACTTAAGTTGCATTTTTCCACCTGAGGGTTATGGGATATTGTTTGAGGCAGCTGGTAATCGTTGTCTCTAATTGGGGATCATACTTAAGTTGCATTTTTCCACCTGAGGATTATGGGATATTGTTTGAATGTATGTGTTTTGGGTTAGTGCACATAACATCTCTGTAGTCATGGTTCGTTATTAGTTTATTGTTTATTTGTTTTTATCATTGCTAAGTTTCACTTTATTCATTAAAATGATGTGGAACTCAACATACACTGTGCCTTGGTCCGACCATCATTATTACGATGTGGAAACTTGTTTCTTTCCAGTTGAGCTGCCATGGTCGTGTCAGTACACAGAAACTTTAAAGAGCAACTGTTCCTTATTAAAAAACATCTTGTTTAGAAAACAGCATATGTGGCATTGATATGAGTCAGAAATATTTATTCTACTGTCAAAATTGACTACAAAGTGTAAATAGGATCATTTTGGTCATAAAGTCAGTCTCGTCCAAAACAGAGTTTTGTGACTTGTGGTTGTGACTGTATCACAATGTAAATAAAAGGTTGGGTTTGTTTCAATCCTGCCACATGCCCACAGCTGGCAGCACACAAGTAATCATAAATTCGGATTGCAGCAGCACGCCACCTGATCGTAATGCTTGTGGTAAATTTGGGTTGACTTTGGATATCCCTATGGGGATAGTTACCATCGCTAAATTAAACAATGTACATGTGTGTAACGGCAGATCTCCTCTTCGTCAGAAGAGGAGTAAGGATCGAAACCAAGATGCAGCGTGGTAAGTGTCCATAACTTTAATCAAAGAAATCACTGTACACTGAATCAAAAATACCTAAAGAAACGTGAAGAAACGAAACGGAAACAGTCCCGTGTGGCGACTGACACGGAAACAGTCCCGTGTGGCGACTGACACGGAAACAGTCCCGTGTGGCGACTGACACGGAAACAGTCCCGTGTGGCGACTGACACGGAAACAGTCCCGTGTGGCGACTGACACGGAAACAGTCCCGTGTGGCGACTGACACGGAAACAGTCCCGTGTGGCGACTGACACGGAAACAGTCCCGTGTGGCGACTGACACGGAAACAGTCCCGTGTGGCGACTGACACGGAAACAGTCCCGTGTGGCGACTGACACGGAAACAGTCCCGTGTGGCGACTGACACTGACACGGAAACAGTCCCGTGTGGCGACTGACACGGAAACAGTCCCGTGTGGCGACAAACACTGACACGGAAACAGTCCCGTGTGGCGACAAACACTGACACGGAAACAGTCCCGTGTGGCGACTGACACGGAAACAGTCCCGTGTGGCGACTGACACGGAAACAGTCCCGTGTGGCGACTGACACGGAAACAGTCCCGTGTGGCGACTGACACGGAAACAGTCCCGTGTGGCGACTGACACGGAAACAGTCCCGTGTGGCGACTGACACGGAAACAGTCCCGTGTGGCGACTGACACGGAAACAGTCCCGTGTGGCGACTGACACGGAAACAGTCCCGTGTGGCGACTGACACGGAAACAGTCCCGTGTGGCGACTGACACGGAAACAGTCCCGTGTGGCGACTGACACGGAAACAGTCCCGTGTGGCGACTGACACGGAAACAGTCCCGTGTGGCGACTGACACGGAAACAGTCCCGTGTGGCGACTGACACGGAAACAGTCCCGTGTGGCGACTGACACGGAAACAAACACCCACCAACACACAGTGAAACCCAGGCTCCCTAAGTATCATTCTCAATCAGAGACAACTAATGACACCTGCCTCTGATTGAGAACCATACTAGGCCGAAACAGAAACCAAACATAGAAAAACAAACATAGACTGCCCACCCCAACTCACGCCCTGACCATACTAAATAAATACAAAACAAAGGAAATAAAGGTCAGAACGTGACAATGTGAGAATATATACAATAAGTGACAATATGTTAAGATTCCAATACTCCAAATGTCAATGACTTATAAACAAACCTCAAACCAACTATAAATTGTAGACAGTCATAGACAGATATTGAAACCATGTAATGATAAAACTTAAAGGTGTACAACATGAAGATATTGTCTAGTTTACATTGTGTCATTTAACGGTCCCTAACTAGCCCCAGAGATAGGCTATCCAAAGTCAAAATCAAGTCACACCCCAGCCAGCTGAAGCTAATTGGCAAAATAATTTGGCTAAATCTTCCCACCTGCGAACACACATAACACACGCGAGACACCCACGTCAAACCACACCCCTAAACCCTGTTTAATTAAGTAATAGCCGCTAGCATTTCTTAATGAACCAAATCTAAAATGAGGCCAAACCAGGAAGTGCAGTCGCCCTTTAAAACTAAGTAATGACATGTTGCACCTCTACCTTGCTACCTTTCAGATGAGCCAAGGAGGAGGACAGATGACAACAGCAGGTCAGTGGAGTACTTGGAACAGCAGCAACCAGGGGCAAATGGCAAGGTAGAAAAACATCTCATCTCTCAATGTTCTAACGTCTCAATGTTCTAACGTCTCAATGTTCTAATCTCTCAATGTTCTAATCTCTCAATGTTCTAATCTCTCAATGTTCTAATCTCTCAATGTTCTAATCTCTCAATGTTCTAATCTCTCAATGTTCTAATCTCTCAATGTTCTAATCTCTCAATGTTCTAATCTCTCAATGTTCTAATCTCTCAATATTCATCTCAAAGTGCGCCAAATTCGTGCATTTAGCTGTTGAGATTTTTTGACCAGACCACCCTGCTGGCTTTGGGCTAAGCCTCAAAGTCTTCAAATCCTAGAAATGGCCATAAATTATAGAATAATAGCCATCTATATCAACATGATCTACTTAGCTTGAGTTTGGGTTTGTTTTTGCTGAATAATATAATAATATACTGTAATAATTTAATAATTTACTGTAATAACATAATATAATAATATACTGTAATAATGTAATATAATAATTTATTGTATATAATAATTGTATAATATGATGTAATAATATATCATCATATACTGTAATAATATAATAATATATTTTAATAATATAACATACTGTAATATTGTAATATAATCATTTACTGTAGTTATATATTAATATTATGTAATAATATAATAATATATGTAATTATATAATAATATACTATAATAATATACTGTAATTATATAATATTATACTGTAATAATTAAATAATATACTGTAATATAATAATGTACTGTAATAATATAATAATGTACTGAAATTCTATAATATACTGTAATAATTAAATACTATACTGTAATAATATAATAATGTACTGTAATTCTATAATATACTGTAATAATATAATAACATACTGTAATTCTATAATATACTGTAATAATATAATAATGTACTGTAATATAATAATATACTGTAATAATATAATAATGTACTGTAATAATATAATAATGTACTGTAATATAATAATATACTGTAATAATATAATAACATACTGTAATAATATAATAATGTACTGTAATATAATAATGTACTGTAATAATAAAATAATATACTGTAATAATATAATCATAAACTGTAATAATATAATATACTGTAATAATATAATAATATACTGTAATAATATAATAATGTACTGTAATTCTATAATATACTGTAATAATATAATAATATACTGTAATAATATAATCATAAACTGTAATAATATAATCATAAACTGTAATAATATAACAATATGCTGTAATAATATATATAGATCCACAGAAGATAGGGATTATATTTCCATTCAGTATGCAATGTTTTGTAACTAATAGTGAAACCTCTGCTATTTGTCTCCTACTTTGCTACTTGGTCAGTGGTGCCTCTCCCATTGAATGCCAAACCAGTCACGGGTGTGTCAGAGTTCTTTTCATTCTAAACATGTATAGCTAATAAGATATAAATAGGATGTATTTGTATTCCATCTGATTATATGGGACCTTAACACCATATGCTCTACACAGCTCACGGAACACAGCCTGTCTGCCTTTCCCTCATAGAAATATCAGCTTTTCGGCAGACTTTCTCTCATCCATAATGTATTTTTCTGAGCAATACAAACAGATGTGTTGCATACTGCGATATGAACACTGTTTAAGTAGTAGTCATGTTTTGTAAGGACACAGTGTGCATAAATAAATACAGTGAGGGAAAATAGTATTTGATCCCCTGCTGATTTTGTACGTTTGCCCAGTGACAAAGAAATTATCAGTCTATAATTTTAATGGGAGGTTTATTTGAACAGTGAGAGACAGAATAACAACACAAATCAAAGATAAACGCATGTCAAAAATGTTATAAATTGATTTAATTGATCCCTCATTTTAATGAAGGAAGTCAATATTTATAGTACACACCTCCTCCTGGAATATTATAATATTTATAGTACACCTCCTCCTCCTGGAATATTATAATATTTATAGTACACACCTCCTCCTCCTGGAATATTATAATATTTATAGTACACACCTCCTCCTCATGGAATATTATAATATTTATAGTACACACCTCCTCCTGGAATATTATAATATTTATAGTACACCTCCTCCTGGAATATTATAATATTTATAGTACACACCACCTCCTCCTGGAATATTATAATATTTATAGTACACACCTCCTCCTCCTGGAATATTATAATATTTATAGTACACACCTCCTCCTGGAATATTATAATATTTATAGTACACACCTCCTCCTCCTGGAATATTATAATATTTATAGTACACACCTCCTCCTCATGGAATATTATAATATTTATAGTACACACCTCCTCCTGGAATATTATAATATTTATAGTACACCTCCTCCTGGAATATTATAATATTTATAGTACACACCACCTCCTCCTGGAATATTATAATATTTATAGTACACACCTCCTCCTCCTGGAATATTATAATATTTATAGTACACACCTCCTCCTGGAATATTATAATATTTATAGTACACCTCCTCCTGGAATATTATAATATTTATAGTACACACCACCTCCTCCTGGAATATTATAATATTTATAGTACACACCTCCTCCTCCTGGAATATTATAATATTTATAGTACACACCTCCTCCTCCTGGAATATTATAATATTTATAGTACACCTCCTCCTGGAATATTATAATATTTATAGTACACACCTCCTCCTCCTGGAATATTATAATATTTATAGTACACACCTCCTCCTGGAATATTATAATATTTATAGTACACCTCCTCCTCCTGGAATATTATAATATTTATAGTACACATCTCCTCCTGGAATATTATAATATTTATAGTACACCTCCTCCTGGAATATTATAATATTTATAGTACACACCTCCTCCTGGAATATTATAATATTTATAGTACACACCTCCTCCTCCTGGAATATTATAATATTTATAGTACACCTCCTCCTCCTGGAATATTATAATATTTATAGTACACCTCCTCCTGGAATATTATAATATTTATAGTACACACCTCCTCCTCCTGGAATATTATAATATTTATAGTACACCTCCTCCTGGAATATTATAATATTTATAGTACACCTCCTCATGGAACATTAAGGGCAAGTTGACAGCAACCTAATTCATTGTCAACCTGAGTCTCTCTTTCTCTGTCTGTCTCCCCTCTCTCTCTGTCTCTCACTCTCTGTCTCTCACTCTCTGTCTCTCACTCTGTGTCTCTCGGCTCTGTCTCTCTCTCTGTCTGTCTCCCCTCTCTCTCTGTCTCTCACTCTGTGTCTCTCCGCTCTGTCTCTTTCTCTGTCTGTCTCCCCTCTCTCTCTGTCTCTCACTCTGTCTCTCACTGTCTCTCCGCTCTGTCTCCCCTCTCTCTCTGTCTCTCACTGTCTCGCCGCTCTGTCTCTTCTCTCTCTCTGTCTCTCACTCTGTGTCTCTCACTGTCTCTCCGCTCTGTCTCTCTCTCTGTCTGTCTCCCCTCTCTCTCTGTCTCTCACTCTGTGTCTCTCACTGTCTCTCCGCTCTGTCTCTTTCTCTGTCTGTCTCCCCTCTCTCTCTGTCTCTCACTCTCTGTCTCTCACTCTGTGTCTCTCACTCTGTGTCTCTCGGCTCTGTCTCTCTCTCTGTCTGTCTCCCCTCTCTCTCTGTCTCTCACTCTGTGTCTCTCCGCTCTGTCTCTTTCTCTGTCTGTCTCCCCTCTCTCTCTGTCTCTCACTCTGTCTCTCACTGTCTCTCCGCTCTGTCTCCCCTCTCTCTCTGTCTCTCACTGTCTCGCCGCTCTGTCTCTTCTCTCTCTCTGTCTCTCACTCTGTGTCTCTCACTGTCTCTCCGCTCTGTCTCTCTCTCTGTCTGTCTCCCCTCTCTCTCTGTCTCTCACTCTGTGTCTCTCACTGTCTCTCCGCTCTGTCTCTTTCTCTGTCTGTCTCCCCTCTCTCTCTGTCTCTCCCCTCTCTCACTGTCTCTTCTCTCTCTCTGTCTCTCAGCTCTGTCTCTCTCTCTGTCTGTCTCCCCTCTCTCTCTGTCTCTCACTCTGTGTCTCTCACTGTCTCTCCGCTCTGTCTGTCTCCCCTCTCTCTCTGTCTCTCACTGTCTCTCCGCTCTGTCTCTTTCTCTGTCTGTCTCTCACTCTGTGTCTCTCACTGTCTCTCTGTCTGTCTCCCCTCTCTCACTGTCTCTCCGCTCTGTCTCCTCTCTGTCTCTCTGTCTCTCACTCTGTGTCTCTCCGCTCTGTCTCTCTCCCCTTTCTCTCTGTCTCTCTCACTGTCTCTCCGCTCTGTCTCTTTCTCTGTCTGTCTCCTCTCACTCTGTGTCTCTCACTGTCTCTGTCTTTCTCTCCTCTCTGTCTCTCTCTCTGTCTCTTTGTCTTTCTCCCCTCTCTCCCTCTCAATACTTTCACCACTTTCTCTCCATTCACGTCCAAAGTTCCACTCCATCCAACACAGATTCACAGACAATGGCTTTACAATTCTGTCAATATCTATTATTACATGACATGGAGAAGCTACCGACTACCTTGAGACAGTCCTAGCCACTTGTTAAGTCACACAAACAATGGTTAATACACTCAAACACACACATACAACACGCACGCACACACACACACACACACACACTTTCACAACCTCACCTGACACACACAGTAGCATGTTTTCAGTTGGCATGACAAGACTCGAGTACAGCATCTTCAAATTCTGACAGAAATGTTAACCTCTGATAATAGTGTCCATTGAAATAGTTTCTATTTTTCCTTAGTATTACAGGAACGGTTATGTCTCGGTGACCATGCACAGTAAACATTGCAAGGTGGGCTACGGTTGGAAATGGTTGACCAGGTCAGGTTGAGTTCCTGATCGGACTGCCTTCTTATATTCAATCTTTATTCAGTCTCTCTCGTAGCAACTCTCCTACTGGGTACAGTCTATTCCTGTTGAAAAAGGCCCTGTGTGTCTGACAACAGGCTCCGTGTGTCTGACAACAGGCTCCGTGTGTCTGACAACAGGCTCCGTGTGTCTGACAACAGGCTCCGTGTGTCTGACAACAGGCTCCGTGTGTCTGACAACAGGCTCCGTGTGTCTGACAACAGGCTCCGTGTGTCTGACAACAGGCTCCGTGTGTCTGACAACAGGCACTGTGTGTCTGACAACAGGCTCCGTGTGTCTGACAACAGGCTCTGTCTCTAAAATCCTGGATGCGGAAGTGTCTGATCAGTTGACTGGTATTGTAAAATTCCTTGGCAGAATCCGAGTAAAACAAGGACATTGAGGTCAAAGGTCAGGTGAACTCCGTTGGCTCTGTCCCATTGACACCTACTCTGTAGTCGTCTACTTCCAATCCTCCTCCATCCATTCCAGTCTTTTGTCTGCAGTCCATAGTCTTTCTAGGGAACGACAAGAGGATTCTTGTCTCTCTGGCACCCCCTATTGGACGGTCTATTTAACTGCAGTTTTGGCTTCAGGTCTTGGATTTTCTCAAGTCATTGTCTTTTCATTGAACCAGCAGGGCACTTCTCCACACCTACAGGGTGGGACAGAGTGAACAGGTAAACAAACAGAGTCTCTGTTTGCCCAATCGCCAGGAGAACCTCCGTGACTGACAGACCATCTGTCCAATGTTGACGCAGCATGCAGCAAGTGTTACCTGGGAAGAGACAAACATGAACGTTGGCAAAGAAACAACAATATCTCCTCTCTAAGTGGGGAAGCAATGTTTTATCTAATAAAATATGACACCAAACATTCAGCCCTGTGTTGAGATGGGAAATTAGCTAAAAGGAACTGGGAGAGAAAGGTGACATTCATGGGTCAAAAATGAGAAGTGTGTATATGTGTGAGAGATTGAAGATGTACACTTACCTCTCTCTTGTGTGTGTGTGTGTGTGTGTGTGTGTCCCTCACCTCTCTCTCATGGGCATTGTGGGATGTGTGTTGAGGAAGGACAGCTGCTGCTCTAGACAACACACACGGAAGGCCAGGTAGCAGGAGGACAGGACGAGCAGGACGATACTGAAGGAGACAGACACACGCCACACAATGACCACATTGTTTACCACAGGGGTTCTCAAAGTGGGGTCAGTGGAGGTACTTCAAAATATAAAAAAAAATATATACTCTTAACAGCAAAATATATATACTATTAACAGCATCAGATGAAACAAATTTTTGCCAAGGGGTGGAATAAGTTTAGAGGGTATAATGTAATATTATGAATCTACAATATATGTTCTTAAGCGTGGCCAACATGGGCCTGGGAGGGTCACAGGGGTGTTGCTATCCACAGTAGACCTACACTCCACCAATGATCCATTTCTCAACTCATAGGTTGATATGTAATAGGTAAGTGTAATATGAACGTGCAATAATAACTACAACCAGCAGGTGGCGGTATGACAGTAAGTGTATAATACAATGAGAGATGCCTTAGCCCAGTGTTTTCCAAACTCTGTCTCGGGGACCCTAAGTGTTGCACATTTAGCTTTTGTTGCCCAAACACTACACAGCTGATTCAAATAACAAACTAATCATTAGTGGGGCGGCAGGGTAGCCTAGTGGCCAGAGTGTTGGACTAGTAACTGAAAGGTTGCACGTTCAAATCCCCGAGCGGACAAGGTACAAATCTGTCTTTCTGCCCCTGAACAGGCAGTTGACCCACTGTTCCTAGGCCGTCATTGAAAATAAGAGTTTGTTCTTAACTGACTTGCCTGGTTAAATAAAGGTAAAATAAAGATAAAACGTTGATTATTTGAATCAGCTGTGTCTTTCTTGGGGTCGAGCGAGTTTGGGGGAACGCTGCGGCATTGCACCAGAGTACAAACAGGTCAGGTTAGTCCATCCAGTACTCACAGCAGGATGAAGAACTTGAGCAGTTGGTACTCCATGTGGCCCAGTTCTGGTACTGGCTCTGTCAGGAGGATCTTCCCTGTCTCCAGACTCCGCTCTGCACACAACACAGCACAGCACATGTTATAGAGTGAAGCAAAATGCTTGTGTTACTGTCTCCTAACAGTAAAACAAACAACATAAAATCAACTAATCTAAAAATGCCCGAATGAATCCAATGAACAACACAAATAACACTGTATCAATATCCCGAATCCAATCCCAAATAACACTGTATCAATAACCCAAATCCAATCCCAAATAACACTGTATCAATATCCCGAATCCAATCCCAATTAACACTGTATCAATAACCCAAATCCAATCCCAAATAACACTGTATCAATAACCCGAATCCAATCCCAAATAACACTGTATCAATAACCCGAATCCAATCCCAAATAACACTGTATCAATATCCCGAATCCAATCCCAAATAACACTGTATCAATAACCCAAATCCAATCCCAAATAACACTGTATCAATAACCCAAATCCAATCCCAAATAACACTGTATCAATAACCCAAATCCAATACCATAATGGTATACTAAGAATGATGTACAGCAGTAGATATAGTAGTGAGCTACGTCGAGAATCCAGTATACAAACTCTCGGTGTGTATAAACAGTGGCAACTCAGTGGCGTTCTGCCCGGAGATTAGAAGGTCGATCCCCAGTTATTACAAACACTATAAAAAAGGGACCCGATGTGGTTTTTATTTGACCTTTTATTTAACGAGGCAAGTCAGTTAAGAACAAACTCTTATTTTCAATGACGGCCTAGGAACAGTGGGTTACCTGCTACAGCGCTATGCTATTCAGCGGTTGTTGATGACACTTATCCCGATTGGGGGATTGCAGCTAAAACAAGTTTAAAAAAGGAAATGATTAGCTTTCGCCCTTTGATGATTAATGACAAGAGTGGGGCCGACCTCTGATCTTACCCTTTAATGTCAGGGGAACCTCCGTAGGTAGGTAGGGGATGTCCACTGATCTTACCCTTTAATGTCAGGGGAACCTCCGTAGGTAGGTAGGGGATGTCCACTGATCTTACCCTTTAATGTCAGTGGAACCTCCGTAGGTAGATAGAGGATGTCCACTGATCTTACCCTTTAATGTCAGGGGAACCTCCGTAGGTAGGTAGGGGATGTCCACTGATCTTACCCTTTAATGTCAGGGGAACCTCCGTAGGTAGGGAGGGGGATGTCCACTGATCTTACCCTTTAATGTCAGTGGAACCTCCGTAGGTAGGTAGGGGATGTCCACTGATCTTACCCTTTAATGTCAGGGGAACCTCCGTAGGTAGGTAGGGGATGTCCACTGCACGCCGACTGCTGGTGGAGTTACCAAGGAGATCCGGGAGAGACGAGGACACGGACGGACTGGACGGCTTCCTCCTCCACTTCAACACCGGAGGGAAGTCATTGACCACGGGGAACTCATCCTGAATGAGGAGAGGAGGAGAAAGGGGAAGAGAGGAGAGCTTAAGGAGGAGAGGAAATTAAGTTGGCTGAAGAGGAAAGGTACCTTTAAGAAAGTTTAGGCACTGTTGGGGAAGCTACACTGAAATCATAGTTTACCAAACTACCATTTACTTTTTCACTAGAATAATTTAAGCTACACTAAATCTACCCTTAAGAAAAATATAGTTTCCTGAACAAAATCTACCCTCAAGAGGAATTAGTTCGCTACATCCAAACTACTTAGTGAAAAAAACATCACTCTGTGGTCAGGTGTTAACAGAATGTGAAATGTAGCCAATTAAACACGAAAACTATGTTTCAAGTCAGAATTAGGAAGGTCTGATGCAGAAAAATAAATATTTCTATATTTTGGTAAAACCAAACAGTAGTTAGCTACACCGCTACCTGGTAAAACAGTAGTGTGTAGTTCCAGTAGTTAGCTACACCGCTACATGGTAAACAGTAGTGTGTAGTTAGCTGCACCGCGACATGGCAAAACAGTAGTGTGTAGTTCCAGTAGTTAGCTACACTGCTACATGGTAAAACAGTAGTGTGTAGTTCCAGTAGTTAGCTGCACCGCGACATGGCAAAACAGTAGTGTGTAGTTCCAGTAGTTAGCTACACTGCTACATGGTAAAACAGTAGTGTGTAGTTCCAGTAGTTAGCTACACCGCTACCTGGTAAAACAGTAGTGTGTAGTTCCAGTAGTTAGCTGCACTGCTACATGGTAAAACAGTAGTGTGTAGGTCCAGTAGTTAGCTGCACTGCTACATGGTAAAACAGTAGTGTGTAGGTCCAGTAGTTAGCTACACCGCTACACAGTAAAACAGTAGTGTGTAGGTCCAGTAGTTAGCTACACGGTAAAACAGTAGTGTGTAGGTCCAGTAGTTAGCTACACCGCTACATGGTAAAACCCAATGCCCTTAACCCATAATGTCCTTAACCCATAATGTCCTTAACCCATAATGTCCTTAACCCATAATGCCCTTAACCCATAATGCCCTTAACCAATGGTGACATCGACAACCACTAAAGGGTGAGAGTATAGAGACCAGTGTAGAATAGAGTATAGAAGTGTAGTGTAAAGTGGTGCAGTATAGAGTATAGTAGTGTGGAGTAGAGAATAGTAGAGTATGGTAGTGTGGAGTATAGTAGAGTAGAGTAGAATATGGTGGGTGGTAGAGTAGTGTAGACGATAGTATAGTAGTGTAGAGTAGTTGTGTAGAGTAGAGTATAGTAGAGTGGTGTAGAGTATAGCATGGTGGTGTAGAGTATAGCATGGTGGTGTAGAGTGGAATAGAGTAGGAGTAGAGTAGACTATAGCATAGTAGTATAGAGTAGAGTGGTGGTGTAGAGTATAGCAATGTAAAGTATGGTAGTGTAGAGTAGAGTAGTGTAGACTATAGTATAGCGGTGTAGAGTATAGTAGTGTAGAGTAGTGTAGACTATAGTATAGCGGTGTATAGTAGTGTAGAGTAGTGTAGACGATAGTATAGCGGTGTAGAGTATAGTAGTGTAGAGTATAGTAGTGTGGAGTGTAGTATAGTATATTGGAGTGGGGTAGAGCATAGTGGAGTATAGTGGTGTAGAGTATAGTAGTGTGGAGTGTAGTAGAGTATAGTTGAGTGTAGTAGAGTATAGTAGTGTGGAGTGTAGTAGAGTATAGTTGTGCAGAGTGGAGTAGTGAAGAGTAGTGTAGAGAATAGGGGAGTAGTGTAGAGTACAGTAGCGTAGATTGGTGTAGAGTATATTAGTGTAGTATAGTAGAGCAGCGCAGAGTATAGTAGAGCAGTGTGGAGCATAGTAGTGTAGAGAATAGGGGAGTAGTTCAGAGTATAGTAAAGTAGTGTAGAGTATAGTAATGTAGAGTAGGAATAGAGAAGTGTGGAGTAGAGTAGAGTGGAGTCTACTAAAGTAGTGTAGAGTATTGTAGTGTGGAGTATTGTGGTGTAGAGCATAGTAGAGTATAGCAGTGTGGAGTAGAATAGAGTAGGAGTAGAGTAGTGCAGACTATAGTATAGCAGTGTAGAGTAGAGTGGTGTATAGTAGTGGCGTAAGAGTAGAGTGGAGTATAGCAGTGTAGAGTAGAGTAGTGTAGAGTGGAATATAGTATAGTAATGTAGAGTGCAGTTGTGCAGAGTGGAGCAGGGTATAGTGTGGTAGAGTATAGAAGAGTAGAGTATAATGGTGTAGAGTATAGTGGTGTAGAGAAGTGCAGGGTATGATGGTGTAGAGTATAGTGGTGTAGAGTGGAGTATGGTGGAGCATACAGTGGGGCAAAAAAAGTATTTAGTCAGCCACCAATTGTGCAAGTTCTCCCACTTAAAAAGATGAGAGAAGTCTGTAATTTTCATCATAGGTACACTTCAACTATGACAGACAAAACTAGAAAAAAAATCCAGAAAATCACATTGTAGGATTTTTTTATGAATTCATTTGCAAATTATTCTGGAAAATAAGTATTTCTATGTGATTTCACAGATTGAATTTTGTCTGTCATAGTTGAAGTGTACCTATGATGAAAATTACAGGCCTCTCTCATCTTTTTAAGTGGGAGAACTTGCACAATTGGTGGCTGACTAAATACTTTTTTGCCCCACTGTAGTAGAGTATAGTAGTGTAGAGTGGAGTAGTGTAGAGAAGTGCAGAGTATAGTAGTGTAGTGTAGACTATAGTATAGTAGTGTAGAGAAGTGCAGAGTATAGTAGTGTAGTGTAGACTATAGTATAGTAGTGGAGAGTAGTGTAGTGTAGACTATAGTATAGTAGTGTAGAGTAGTGTAGACTATAGTATAGTAGTGTAGAGTAGTGTATAATAGTGTAGACTATAGTAGTGTGGAGTAGAGTAGGGTAGAGTAGTGTAGACTATAGTATAGTAGTGTAGAGTAGTGTAGACTATAGTATAGTAGTGTAGAGTAGTGGCTGGGCTTACCATAGATAGTGAGCTAGGCTCCTCCAAGTACTGCTTCAGGCTAAGACTTTTCTTCCCATTCACCTATGGAGGAAAATAAGGTACACTGTAACTACACTTAATGTACCACCATTCAGATGGTGGTAGACTATAGCAGTAATTAATTCAGACCCATAACCATTCAGATGGTGGTAGACTATAGCAGTAATTAATTCAGACCCATAACCATTCAGATGGTGGTAGACTATAGCAGTAATTAATTCAGACCCATAACCATTCAGATGGTGGTAGACTATAGCAGTAATTAATTCAGACCCATAACCATTCAGATGGTGGTAGACTATAGCAGTAATTAATTCAGACCCATAACCATTCAGATGGTGGTAGACTATAGCAGTAATTAATTCAGACCCATAACCATTCAGATGGTGGTAGACTATAGCAGTAATTAATTCAGACCCATAACCATTCAGATGGTGGTAGACTATAGCAGTAATTAATTCAGACCCATAACCATTCAGATGGTGGTAGACTATAGCAGTAATTCATTCAGACCCATAACCATTCAGATGGTGGTAGACTATAGCAGTTATTAATTCAGACCCATAACCATGCAGATGGTGGTAGACTATAGCAGTTATTAATTCAGACCCATAACCATTCAGATGGTGGTAGACTATAGCAGTAATTAATTCAGACCCATAACCATTCAGATGGTGGTAGACTATAGCAGTTATTAATTCAGACCCATAACCATTCAGATGGTGGTAGACTATAGCAGTAATTAATTCAGACCCATAACCATTCAGATGGTGGTAGACTATAGCAGTTATTAATTCAGACCCATAACCATGCAGATGGTGGTAGACTATAGCAGTTATTAATTCAGACCCATAACCATTCAGATGGTGGTAGACTATAGCAGTAATTAATTCAGACCCATAACCATTCAGATGGTGGTAGACTATAGCAGTTATTAATTCAGACCCATAACCATTCAGATGGTGGTAGGCTATAGCATATCAGCTGATGTAAGAAGGGCTATATAAATACATTTGATTTATTATATTTCAAAACGTAAATCAAAGTCGCTAGCCTGTACTTATAACTTTGTAGGCCGCATGTAATCGCACCAACATCACATGTTCTCTCCCTGCTTCATCACGGTTTGAACGATGTGTGTAATTCCAGTCCATATAACACAGTATAATACAATACAGTAATACAGTATAATACAGTACAGTAATACAGTATAATACAGTACAGTAATACAGTACAGTAATACAGTATAATACAGTACAGTAATACAGTATAATACAGGACAGTAATACAGTACAGTAATACAGTATAATACAGTACAGTAATACAGTATAATACAGTACAGTAATACAGTACAGCAATACAGTATAATACAGTACAGTAATACAGTACAGTAATACAGTATAATACAGTACAGTAATACAGTACCGTAATACAGTATAATACAGTACAGTAATACAGTACAGTAATACAGTATAATACAGTACAGTAATACAGTACAGTAATACAGTATAATACAGTACAGTAATACAGTACAGTAATACAGTATAATACAGTACAGTAATACAGTATAATACAGTACAGTAATACAGTATAATACAGTATAGTAATACAGTGTACTACAGTACAGTAATATAGTACAGTAATACAGTATAATACAGTACAGTAATACAGTATAATACAGTACAGTAATACAGTATAATACAGTACAGTAATACAGTACAGTAATACAGTATAATACAGTACAGTAATACAGTATAATACAGTACAGTAATACAGTATAATACAGTACAGTAATACAGTGTAATACAGTACAGTAATACAGTACAGTAATACAGTACAGTAATACAGTATAATACAGTACAGTAATACAGTATAATACAGTACAGTAATACAGTACAGTAATACAGTATAATACAGTACAGTAATACAGTATAATACAGTACAGTAATACAGTATAATACAGTACAGTAATACAGTATAATACAAGACAGTAATACAGTACAGTAATACAGTATAATACAGTACAGTAATACAGTATAATACAGTACAGTAATACAGTACAGTAATACAGTATAATACAGTAGAGTAATACAGTAGAGTAATACAGTATAATACAGTACAGTAATACAGTGTAATACAGTATAATACAGTACAGTAATACAGTGTAATACAGTACAGTAATACAGTATAATACAGTACAGTAATACAGTATAATACAGTACAGTAATACAGTACAGTAATACAGTATAATACAGTACAGTAATATAGTACAGTAATACAGTATAATACAGTACAGTAATACAGTATAATACAGTACAGTAATACAGTATAATACAGTACAGTAATACAGTATAATACAGTACAGTAATACAGTACAGTAATACAGTATAATACAGTACAGTAATACAGTACAGTAATACAGTATAATACAGTACAGTAATACAGTACAGTAATACAGTATAATACAGTACAGTAATACAGTATAATACAGTACAGTAATACAGTATAATACAGTGCAGTAATACAGTATAATACAAGACAGTAATACAGTACAGTAATACAGTATAATACAGTACAGTAATACAGTATAATACAGCACAGTAATACAGTATAATACAGTATAATACTGTACAGTAATACAGTATAATACAGTACAGTAATACAGTATAATACAGTGCAGTAATACAGTATAATACAGTGCAGTAATACAGTATAATACAAGACAGTAATACAGTACAGTAATACAGTATAATACAGTACAGTAATACAGTATAATAGAGTACAGTAATACAGTATGGTACAGTAATACAGTATAATACAGTACAGTAATACAGTACAGTAATACAGTACAGTAATACAGTATAATACAGTACAGCAATACAGTATAATACAGTAATACAATACAGTAATACAGTACTGTAATACAGTATAATACAGTACAGTAATGTAATACAGTACAGTAATACAGTACAGTAATACAGTAATACAGTACAGTAATACAGTATAATACAGTACAGTACAGTAATACAGTACAGTAATACAGTACAGTAATACAGTAATACAGTACAGTAATACAGTATAATACAGTACAGTAATACAGTATAATACAGTACAGTAATACAGTATAATACAGTACAGTAATACAGTAATACAGTACAGTAATACAGTCCACTCAAAAAGATTAGACTGCTGGAGCTAGTTTCATTGATTTATCCAAGAGAGCATATAGCTAGCTACATCTATGGGCTTTTTACTGTATAGTCGTTGTGTAATGTGCAGTATCATTGCCTATTGGATAACGACACAATAACTTGGGCTTTCTTTGGCCTTGGGCTCATAACATGTCTTTAATATATCAGGACCAATCAAAATTGAATTTTCAGAGTGATCAATGAGCTAATCAAATCTTGATATTTAAATGCTTTTTTTGAATGACGCTTCCGGTTTTGGCGGGAAATACCGGGTTCCCGGGATAGAACATTTGTAGAATACCGGGAAAATTTTAAACCCTAGTCTGGTGGGGTAAGTGTGTGTGTGTGTGTGTGTGTGTGTGTGTGTGTGTGTGTGTATGTGTGTGTGTGTGTCAGTGTTGTGTGTAAGTTGACTATGCAAACAATTTGGAATTTCCAACACATTAATGTTTCTTATAAAAACAAGAAGTGACGCAGTCAGTCTCTCCTCAACTCTTAGCGAAGAGAGACTGGCATGAATAGTATTTATATCAGCTCTCTGATTACAATAAAGAGCAAGACGTGCTGCTCTGTTATGGGTCAGCTGCAGCTTAACTAGGTCTTTCCTTGCAGGACTGGACCAAACGACTGGACAATAATCAAGATGAGATCAAACTAGAGCCTACAGGACTTGACCATATGACTGGACAATAATCAAGATGAGATCAAACTAGAGCCTACAGGACTTGACCATATGACTGGACAATAATCAAGATGAGATCAAACTAGAGCCTACAGGACTTGACCATATGACTGGACAATAATCAAGATGAGATCAAACTAGAGCCTACAGGACTTGACCATATGACTGGACAATAATCAAGATGAGATCAAACTAGAGCCTACAGGACTTGCTTTGTGGTGTCAAAAAAGCAGAGCATCTCTTTACTACGGCCCGACCTCTCCCCGTCTCTACAACCATTGAATCTATATGTTTTGACCATGAAAGTTTACAATCTAAGGTAACAATAAGTAATTTAGTCTCCCCAACTTGTTCAACAGCCACACCATTCATTACCAGATTCAGCTGAGCTCTAGTACTTAAGGAATGATTTGTACCAAATACAAGGCTCTTAGTTTTAGAGATGTTCAGGACCAGTTTATTACTGGCCACCCATTCCAAAACATAACTACATTGTAACTACACTACATGACTTTAACAATGGTATCTTGTCATAGAGCTGTATTGCAAAACATTTCTAGTGTAGCAGACACTTTCCTACAAAGTGGCCCACATGGGAATTGAACCCACAACCTTGAGCCTTGTGGACCGTGAGGAGGTTATTTCTCACCTGAAGGTGTGTGCAGATCCTCCGGAGGATGTCGTAGACACTGTCTCGAGACAGCAAGGACACAAACACATACTGCAACACAGAACAAGACACTAAAAAAACAACACAAACTCAACCTCTATAGTAGTCTAGAACTTAAGCTCTATAGTAGTCTAGAACTCAAGCTCTATAGTAGTCTAGAACTTAAGCTCTATAGTAGTCTAGAACTTAAGCTCTATAGTAGTCTAGAACTTAAGCTCTATAGTAGTCTAGAACTTAAGCTCTATAGTAGTCTAGAACTTAGACTATAGACTATGACAGTAGTGTAGAACTTAAGCTTTATAGTAGTCTAGAACTCAAGTTCTATAGTAGTCTAGAACTCAAGTTCTATAGTAGTCTAGAACTCAAGCGCTACAGTATTCTAGAATTTAAGCTCTATAGTAGTCTAGAACTCAAGCTCTATAGTAGTCTAGAACTCAAGCTCGACAGTAGTCTAGATCTCAAGCTCGACAGTAGTCTAGATCTCAAGCTCTACAGTAGTCTAGAACTCAAGCTCTACAGTAGTCTAGAACTTAAGCTCTATAGTAGTCTAGAACCTAAGTTCTATAGTAGTCTAGAACTTGAACTCTACTATATTTGAATAGTCTATTAAAGAAGATATGAAGATGCACAAGTTACCAACAAAGTTTGATTTCTCACTTGCCAACTGACGCCTTTATGACATGGACTGACTAAGTAGCTTCAGCCAATCCAGCTGTGATAGATAAAAGACTGTGTATATAGTAAGTGTTACCCATTCATTTACCCAAGTCTCTCAATCAGACAAAGCAAAGCCAGCTGGCAGCCAGGAGCTTTAGCTGTTGTCACTAAAGTCCATAAAACCCCATAAAGGTGTTTGACCCAGAACAAGACCAGACTATTGAGTTAACCCTATCAGTCTGGAGCTCCAGCAATTCATGCTCAGCCCTTATATTTAGCCTCACAATGAAGTTGTTTACCATTTTATTTTCTAGACAACCAGGGCTACAAGTAACAATTTGACATAAACAGTTGTATTCACGAGTTGAATTGACAAAGGTCAATACGAAAATAAGGTCTGCCAAAGCAAGAACCTGATCAAAATGAATTTATATGGATGCTGTAAGTCCAGAAATGGTTTGCTCAGTGGGAAATTAATATCCTACTAGGCAGTGACAACTGTGTGGAGTTTGTGACAGCAACTATGTGAGCTTATTACAGTATTATAGACACTATTTCCTGGGATTTCATATGATCGTCTATGTAGAAGAACCCCTTAAAACGACTCGTGTAGCTTGTGAGTGTCATAGAGCAAAACACGTGTGTGGTACACGTGTGGTCGTGGGGGTCTCAGCTTTTCATAGATAGTTTTCATTAGTTTGTAGCTCAAACCATTCAGACACAACAGACGTTTTTGTAACAAGACTCGACTCCAGCTTAGTCCTGTACAAGCCTATTTATGCTTGATCCGGGAATTCCGTTTCGGAGGCTCCGACCAGTGGCGGTCGGTTCCGTTTAAGATGAGGGAGGACAATCGGGGAGGCAGGGTAGCCTAGTGGTTAGAGCATTGGACTAGTAACCGGAAGGTTGCAAGTTCAAATCCCCGAGCTGACAAGGTACAAATCTGTCGTTCTGCCCCTGAACAGGCAGTTAACCCACTGTTCCTAGGCCGTCATTGAAAATAAGAATTTGTTCTTAACTGACTTGCCTAGTAAAATAAAGGTAAAATAAAAATAAAAAATTAAATCATTTATCTTATGAGCATGGCCTTATTTCTATTAAGGCACATTGGATGACTATCATTCATATTCCATTCACCCAGTTCAATGTAACATGGATATATTTAGGCTACTACATGATACTGTAATGTTCCCTATACCCATCATGAGGTTGATACAACTTAGCTTTGAATTAAAGTTTGCAACGTAGGTGCACACGTTGAAATATTATTTTTGTAATCAAGGTGAAAGACAGTGACACATTCAATACCGCCTTGCACACTCTTGCCTTCATCTCGTAAGGACCAATGCTGGGAGACGAGAAGCAAGTACAGGGAGTGAACATTTAATGGATAACAGACAAGAAACAAACAAAGACAGCGTCTGGACAGGAGAAAACATAACGACATCAATTCTGACACGGGGAACAAACTGAGGAGCAGGCAGATATAGAGGGGCAATCAACAAAGTAATGTAGTCCTGGTGAGTCCAACATTGCACATATGCGCGTAATGATGGTGACAGATGTACATAATGATGGGCTGCCTGGTGCCCTTGAGCACCAGAGAGGGGGAGCGGGCGCATGCATGACACATCAAGCTGATCTACGGTGTAATCATTAGTCCAACAGTTGCAAACGATAGTTTCTATCGGACAAATTCAGGTATGTTTATCCCCGTTTAGTTCGTTTTCCAACAGAATCGGTGGAATGAATACACCCCTGATCACACACAAACACAGTTCACTTTCATAGCAGCCACATACAAACAGCATGATCACTTTGCTCATTGTAATTTCTTCTCGCATCTACACGCTCTCCTCCTCTCATCTTTTTCCTTCGCTTATGGACTTCAGTGCACAACACATCAGCTGTTTGTGACCAGGCTAAAAAAACTTTCCAAGCCAAACCTTCATATCATGATCGCTAACCACTACACACAGCCTACATCGTTGTTACCATATTAGATAACATCATACAACATAGCAAATATAACTACCACTTTAGTAAACCCACTACAATCATGCAGTACAGTATACAGTCAGAAAGCAGTTTAGCAGTTACACCGGCAGGCCCTGGTGGCAATGAATTAATAAATCCAAAAGTTTACCTTGACTTGGAAGAGTGTTGGATAGCCATAGTCAGCTAGCTAACATAGCATCTCTCTCTGTTTGAGCCGGTATTTGAGTAGGCTAGCTAGCTAAGTGAAAAAAATAGAACAAAATATAATGTAGCTAGCTCTCTTGTTCTCTCCCTCTCTCTTATACTGTTCATACATTTTTGAAGAAATGTATTTGTTAAAAAATGTTCAACTATTGTCTTTCTCTCTATTTGAGTCAACTACTCAGCACATTTTATTCACTGTAGCTTATGCTTTCAGTACTATATTCATTCTCTGATCCTTTGATTAGTTGTACAAGAGCTCTTTTTGGAGGACGTCCTCCAGAAGTTGTCATAATTACTATGGAAGTCTATGGAAGGGACTGAGAACATGCGTTTCCTAGGTTTTGTATTGAAGTCAATGTACCCAGAGGAGGACGGAAGCTAGCTGTCCTCCGGCTACACCATGGTGCTACCCTACAGAGTTCTGTTGAGGCTACTGTAGACCTTCATTGCAAATCTGTGTGTTTTAGTCAATTATTTGGTGATGTGAATATATTTAGTATAGTTTTATTCAAGAATTCTAGCTTTTTAAAAATTTAATTTTTTAATGTTACCCCCTTTTCTCCCCTATTTCGTGGTATCCAATTGTTAGTAGTTACTATCTTGTCTCATCGCTACAACTCCCGTACCGGTTCGGGAGAGATGAAGGTCGAAAGCCATGCGTCCTCCGAAACACAACCCAACCAAACCGCACTGCTTCTTAACACAGTGTGCATCCAACTCGGAAGCCAGCCGCACCAATGTGTCGGAGGAAACACCGTGCACCTGGCGACCTGATTAGCGTGCACTGCGCCTGGCCCGCCACAGGAGTCTCCGGAGGCCAAATCGAGCTCTGAATGGCAAAGCTATGTGCCTCCCAAACTTTGGTTGACGGCAAATGGGGCGATACATCCTGTATAAACACAAACTCACTTCCATGACAACAAACATGGAGAACTTTGACGACAGGCTATCAGAACAAGTTCATTAATAAAATACATCTTTATGATACCTCGTGATTTCAAAGACACAAACATTTGTTTGCACTTCTGGAAAGAGATCGGGGAGATAATGAGGATTGATGCAGTAAAGAGGTCAATGGAATGAAGACTGTAGGGAATAGAAGGACCCTGCATTGGCACACATTCAACAAATCTGATCTAACAATGTGGATATTTATCAAATCCGTCATGATCGATGCATTGTATCAGGCCCACAATATGGTCACTAAAAACAAGATTTGGATATATTTGGCTGTTTTCATTGCATAACATTTAGAAGTTTTTCCTTTTCAGGTTTAGAAGGGACTGTTAAATGCTAACTCCCGTTCGTATAAACTGGCAGCATAGCTAGCATACAAAAATCAGAGGTGGTTGTCAAAGTAGTTTTTACCTGTAATGCAGTTGATTGATGACATGAACATGTATTGGGGTTGACATCCATACAAGCATTTTTACCTCAACGTAGTGTGAAATACACAAATAAACAATAGCCTAAATGTAGACTAATTTTGCTGGGGGGGCAAATGGAGAGATTCGTGATGGAGATGCAACCTTTGTACTTCATGTTGTTTTGGCTGAGCTCCTATGTCAAGCACCGGGAAACAGACTCCGACATCTCAGTAGAGATAAGATCTTGTCTTTTCGTTTAGCCAGTTGCTCGGAAATTAGCTGGATGGCTATAGAGATTATCCCTGAATCACTACGAGTGGTGCGGTTCAGACCAATTTATTGGATGTATATGACAGCACCACAAAGCACAAGAAGTATGAAAGCCCTGACTTCTGCAGAGGCCGCATCGCCGTAAATGGTGTACTGCTATTTCAGACGCGGATTGGCCATGAAAAAACTGTCTGAAGCTCAAACACACAATGTTTAAAGGACATTTAGAAGTCCAAATCTCACCAGCGTCGTGGTGTGACTCAATGGGTTAACATTCCAAATTAAACACTAACAGCCTGATCCTTGTTCATTCCTTTACAAGGAGACTACTCAAACACCTCTGAAGAACTGGAAGGTCAACGTGGATCTGACATTTGACCTTTACCCTGATGTCGTATGCTCTCAACTCAAAGCAGTGTCTGTTGAGAACCAACTATAGAGTATGTGAGCTGTGTGGCTGCGCTAGCAGACTTTCCTCAAACTGAACAAGTCAAAAAGTCAGCGTGGATCCTCTACCTTTGGACCTCCGGGAGGATTGCTTCATTTGAAGTTGTGACTGACATTAACCCTCCGCGTGTGCTACCACGTGTGCTGACTAGGTTACTGTTTGGTTCAAGTGTTCTCAAACACGCTATTTCATGTTGTTGAGTGTGGCTGTTAGCTTCATTAGGCTGACTATCTGATGATCTGGTTGTTAACCTTGTTGTTAGCCCGGCTACCTGGTTGTTGGCCTGGCTACCTGGTTGTTAGTCTAGCCTCCTTGTTAGCCTGCCTACCTGGTTGTTAGCCTACACTTCCTGGTTGTTAGCCTGGCTTCCTGGTTATTAGCCTGGCTACCTAGTTGTTAGCCTTGCTTCCTGGTTGTTAGCATGGCTTCCTGTTTGTTAGCATGGCTTCCTGTTTGTTAGCCTGCCTACCTGGTTGTTAGCCTACGCTTCCTGGTTGTTAGCCTACGCTTCCTGGTTGTTAGCCTACGCTTCCTAGTTATTAGCCTGGCTACCTAGTTGTTAGCCTTGCTTCCTGGTTGTTAGCATGGCTTCCTGTTTGTTAGCATAGCTTCCTGGTTGTTAGCCTGCCTACCTGGTTGTTAGCCTAAGCTTCCTGGTTGTTAGCCTACGCTTCCTGGTTGTTAGCCTGGCTTCCTGGTTATTAGCCTGGCTATCTAGTTGTTAGCCTTGCTTCCTGGTTGTTAGCTTGGCTTCCTGTTTGTTAGCATGGCTTCCTGGTTGTTAGCCTGCCTACCTGGTTGTTAGCCTAAGCTTCCTGTTTGTTAGCATGGCTTCCTGGTTGTTAGCTTGGCTATCTGGTTGATATCCTGCCTACCTGGTTGTTAGCCTAACAACCTTGTTGGTAGCCTGGTTGTCAGCCTGACAGTTTGCATTCTGCAATGCTACATCTTTGCTTTCCCTTGTTTGGCAAGACTAAGATAAGTTAAAGTCAAACAGGACTGGCCCTGAAACAACCTCCCTACCACTTTGGTGTCTGCAGATAAGCACCTACAGTATGCTAGCTGTCTGCTATCTGTATGCTAGCTGTCTGCTATCTGTATGCTAGCTGTATGTAGTATTAACTGTCTGTGACTGGTATAGCCTTATTGCATTGTACTGCTTTGTACTACACTGTTGTGTAGCGTACCTTCTGGCTGGTGTCCACGGTGATGGCCAACCCGTTGGGAACCAGGCCTGCCGTCCTGTGCTTCTTCACCAGCCGTAATGACACCACTGGAATGGCCACCTGTAAAGGAAATGCAGCAAACATGGTCACCAGCTGCAGCTCATAGAATCCCTTCCTTCCCTTAGTGAGACACAGTAACATTGTTAGTTACACATTGAGACACAGTAACATTGTTAGTTACACAGTAACATTGTTAGTTACACATTGAGACACAGTAACATTGTTAGTTACACAGTAACATTGTTAGTTACACATTGAGACACAGTAACATTGTAGGTTACACAGTAACATTGTTAGTTACACAGTAACATTGTTAGTTACACATTGAGACACAGTAACATTGTTAGTTACACATTGAGACACAGTAACATTGTTAGTTACACATTGAGACACAGTAACATTGTTAGTTACACATTGAGACACAGTAACATTGTTAGTTACACATTGAGACACAGTAACATTGTTAGTTACACATTGAGCCACAGTAACATTGTTAGTTACACAGTAACATTGTTAGTTACACATTGAGACACAGTAACATTGTAGGTTACACATTGAGACACAGTAACATTGTTAGTTACACAGTAACATTGTTAGTTACACATTGAGACACAGTAACATTGTAGGTTACACATTGAGACACAGTAACATTGTTAGTTACACATTGAGACACAGTAACATTGTAGGTTACACATTGAGACACAGTAACATTGTTAGTTACACATTGAGACACAGTAACATTGTTAGTTACACATTGAGACACAGTAACATTGTTAGTTACACATTGAGACACAGTAACATTGTTAGTTACACAGTAACATTGTAGGTTACACATTGAGACACAGTAACATTGTTAGTTACACATTGAGACACATTGAGACACAGTAACATTGTTAGTTACACATTGATACACAGTAACATTGTTAGTTACACATTGAGACACAGTAACATTGTTAGTTACACATTGAGACACAGTAACATTGTTTGTTACACATTGAGACACAGTAACATTGTTAGTTACACATTGAGACACAGTAACATTGTTAGTTACACATTGAGACACAGTAACATTGTTAGTTACACATTGAGACACAGTAACATTGTTAGTTACACAGTAACATTGTTAGTTACACATTGAGACACATTGAGACACAGTAACATTGTCAGTTACACATTGACACAGTAACATTGTTAGTTACACATTGACATTGACACGTTAGCCATGTCACATTGAACCTTGAGACTTTGTTCCCATGTAAAGAAAGAGGGAGCAGAACGGCTCAAAACAAACAAGAGTGAAAAAAGGAACAAATAAAGGTTTAGTCAAGCCGGAGTGTACACACACAGTGAGTGATAACTAGCTGGGGCTTCAGGGTCAGTTGACACTGCATGTGCTTTCTCTTCAGACACTTCAATTGACTGGCTGGTTATTGGTCAGGAAGAACATTGGTCAGGAAGACGATTGGTTAGGAAGACGATTGGTCAGGAAGACGATTGGTCAGGAAGACGATTGGTCAGGAAGACCATTGGTCAGGAAGACCATTGGTCAGGAAGACGATTGGTCAGGAAGACGATTGGTCAGGAAGACGATTGGTCAGGAAGACCATTGGTCAGGAAGACGATTGGTCAGGAAGACCATTGCTCAGGAAGACCATTGCTCAGGAAGACCATGAGAATAGAGTAACCATACTCATGTTAGGTAGTTATCAATTCAATAGAATGATGTTATTCATAGCAATACAACACCAATATTATGTCATTGAAAAGCATAGGCCTAGACTTTGATCTGGATGCACATTTGAAATAAGTCAATTGGTTCCAAATATCCTTTCCTCTTGAAAACTTTTTAACACTTGACTGTGTATGTGACCAACGATTATATTATTCAGACCTTAATTTCACTTCGCTCCTCCCTTTTATGTTGTATTCCCAGGTATCACGAAAGTAATGATTTATAAATAAGGAAATTGGGTCTCAACTGAATTTCCCGAACGTGAAAATGAAGTCAAAATCTCGTAAAACAGTTTGCTGTTCAATGAATAACCTGGTGACCACGTCACTTTATTGTACTGTATTTGAATACCTGCATCAAACACACGGCATATCTCACGTTGAACATTTCCCTTGTAAAACCACATTCCCAGCTCAACTTGACATTTAAAGGGTTATAGGGCTGTCCCCTTAGGTGAACCCTTTTAGGTTCTAGATAGCACCTTTCATTCTAAGAGTGTACTATACAATAAAGAGAGAACCTGAATGCAGTGAGATTCATTTGAATGTCTTTTGTGTTCAGGTTGTTAAGTGCCGAGGCTCCATCAGACATCTTGATTCTCTATTCAAAGAGAGAAACATTCAGCAATTGAACAGAGAGACAGACATCCATTTATCTTGGAATGAGTCAATGGAAAACATGGAGATCAAGTCCAGAAAGAAAACCTGTTTATCAACTGAAATGATCATACCGACAGTGTTGTACTCGATGATAAAGTCTACTCCCTCTTTTCATTGTGAGAAGAAAGCAGCCATTTTGTGTCAAGGCTGAGGGCAGTTGCAATTCCCACTGGAACATCAACACTCACCTTGATGTCCTTCCCAAAGAGGTTGGCATAGAAACACAGCCAGTTGCGGGAGATGTAGAGGCGGCCCTGAAGTAGGATGTCTCGGAGGAGAGCGCAGGAATACACTGGGAATGGGGAAAAAGACACCATAAGATTGGGAATACCATTTCATTGGGAATACCAATACTATTTCATTCAACACACCAGAGGGAGGATATACAGAGCTGGGAATACAAAACATGACATAGACTGACCAGGTGAAAGCTATTATCCCTTATTAATGTCACCTGTTAAATCCACTTCAAATCAGTGTAGATGAAGGGAAGGAGACAGGTTAAAGAAGGATTTTAAAACTTTGAGACATGGATTGTGTATGTGTGCCATTCAGAAGGCGAATGGGCAATACAACATATTTATGTGCCTTTGAACAGGGTATGGTAGTAGGTCCCAGGCACATCGGTTTGAGTGTGTCAAGAACTGCAACGCTACTGGGTTTTTCACGCTCAACAGTTTCCCTGTGTAACAAGAATGGTCCACCACCCAAAGGACATCCAGCCAACTTGACACAGCTGTGGGAAACATTGGAGTCGACATGTTCCAGCAGCCCTGTGGAACGCTTTCAACACCTTGTTGAGTCCATGCCCCGACGAATTGAGGCTGTTCTGAGGGCAAAAGGGGTTGCAACAATACTAGGAAGATGTTCCTAATGTTTTGTACACTCACTGTATACGAGTTGGCTTCAAACCTACACACTGAAGGAAAGGGATATGAACACTGTTGATTGGTGGTGATTTCCATTAATATAGAAACATAACTCAATTTACAATATCAGTATGTCATTTTCATAATCCCTAAAATATTTTTTCAGGGCATACACATACTAACAAATAGATCTTTAGACACCCAAACAACAAATTATAAAATGACCAAAAAACAAATAAACTCAATTCTATTCTACCACAGATTATGAACCAACGTCACAAGACACGAGTTATGAGTCATAACCAAAACAAAAACAGCCTAAAATGGCAAAAAAGATTATCTGTGTCATAATGACTAATTTCTAGCTAAATGCAGCAGGCTGGTACAGGGTTGCCCAGACTGGTGGAGAGTGAGAGGGAGGGATGGAGAGAGAGAGAGGGGGGGGGGGGGGGGGGTAGAGAGGGGGGTAACAAAAGAGAAAGAGAGAATTAAAGAGGGATTAAGGAAGATGGAGGGAGATGGAGGTGATTCATCACTTCAGAGAACGTGTTTCCACTGCTTCACACCACTCCAGCCGACAGTTGGCATTGCACATGGTGATCTTAGGCTTGTGTGCGGCTGCTCGGCCATGGAAACCCATTTCATGAAGCTCCCGGCTCACAGTTCTTGTGCTGATGTTACTTCCAGAGGAAGTTTGGAACTCGGTAGTGAGTGTTGCAACAAAGGACAGATGATTGTACGCGCTACGCGCTTCAGCACTCGGCGGTGCCGTTCTGTGAGCTTGTGTGGTCTACCACTTCACGACTGAGCCGTTGTTGCTCCTAGACGTTTCCACTTCACAATAACAGCACTTACAGTTGACCGGGGCAGCTCTAGCAGGGCAGAACTTTGATGACCTGACTTGTTGGAAAGGTGGCATCCTATGACGGTGCTATGTTGAAAGTCACTAAGCTCTTCAGTACGGGCCCTTCTACTGCCAATGTTTGTCTATGGAGATTGCATGGCGGTGTGCTCAATTTTATACACCTGTCAGCAACGGGTGTGGCTGAAATAGCCTAATGTATAGAGTATATAGTGCATTTCGAAATACCCTGGTATGCGGTATAAACGCTATTTCGCCCAAGCCTACGCTGAAGCCTGAGAGTTGTGAAGCCTGAATACTGTGAAGCCTGAATGCTGAAGCCTGAGAGTTGTGAAGCCTGAATACTGTGAAGCCTGAACACTGAAGCCTGAACACTGAAGCCTGAATACTGAAGCCTGAACACTGAAGCCTGAAAGCTGTGAAGCCAAGAACACTGTGAAGCCAAGAACACTGTGAAGCCAAGAACACTGTGAAGCCAAGAACACTGTGAAGCCAAGAACACTGTGATGTCTCCTGCTCCCAACAGACTCCTGAAAGTGATTTGAAAAAAAAAAAAAAGGGAATTGAATGAGTCAGGCTCAAATCACGTCCAAGTTGATGTGTAGCCTACCTTTATAAATGCGTTTTAGTGACTAGCAAGTTTGGCGTGGGTTTTAATGTCCATAAAAATAGGAATTAAAGAGGAATACATCTCAATCATTGTATTGTAGCTATACAGGACCTAGCTTAGTGTACTGTACAATCAACCTCTGCACATTGGAGTGGAGCAAACTCTCTATTCAAACTAAGTGCAGATTAACACCCCAAATGTTTCGACTTGGACTGTTTTCTTCACACTTCACAAATGTGCTGCACACATTCACATCCAAGCCAGATGGTCCACCAATTAGTTAAAGTTTGTTAATTAGTTAATTAGTTAAATGAACAAATCACTGAAAATGACATGCATAACTTTTTTCGAATATATTTTGGGGGTATTTTGAAATAGGTATGACATAACAGAGGTGATACATAGGTGGGAGAAACAGAGTGAAGGGTTGGAGCTGGGAATTGAACCCCCGGGCAAAAAGATTATCTGGGTTCAATTCCCAGCTCCAACCCTTCACTCTGTTTCTCCCACCTATGTATCACCTCTGTTATGTCACACCGGGTGTGTTACCACTAGACCACGGGCAGCCAGGTCACCTGTGATACAAGTCGGTATTTAACGTCCATCCATGTCTGAGTACGTCAGGAGATGATGTGGAAACCGGCCACTAGGGGCAGCAGTGAGCGCTGTTACCTTTAAGTAGGCTTTGGTTTTGCTAGGGTTTTGTGTACGGGGATGGTGGATAGGCAAAAGCATCTGCCTCTCATTCCAAAGGTTGCATGTTCAAACGATACGAAGTTGTTTTTTTATTGTTTTAAGCCTATCCCAAACCTTAACCCTTACCTTAACTATCCTGAGTTAATGACTAACCTTAAGAATTCAAAATGAATGCCTAAACTTAACCTTGAACGATACAGACATGTACAGTAACATGACATTTAAAAAATGTGATGTTTGGAACACTTTCAAAATTTGACGTTTGAGAAAACACGGATGAACGTTTAATTCTGACATGAGACTGTGAGAGCTTGTTGCATCATAGACATACAGTGCTATTGGATATTGGATCAGTGTAGGAGGAATAGATGGTCTCCCTGACCTACCTTTCATAAGGATCTCCTCCTTGGGGACGCTCTGGAACAGCTTGTGGTACTGGGAGTTGTACTTGCTGACGGTCTGTTAGGGGGAGACAGGGGTAAGACGGGGGGGACAGGGGTACGATGGAGGAGACGGGGGTGAGAGAGGGTGAGACAAGGGGGAGACAGGGGTACGATGGAGGAGACGGGGTGAGACAGGGGGGAGACAGGAATAAGATGGAGGAGACAGGGGGGAGACAGGAATAAGATGGAGGAGACAGGGGTAAGATGGAGGAGACAGGGGGAGACAGGAATAAGATGGGGGAGACAGGAATAAGATGGAGGAGACAGGGGTGAGACAGGGGGGAGACAGGAATAAGATGGGGGAGACAGGAATAAGATGGAGGAGACAGGAATAAGATGGGTGAGACAGGAATAAGATGGAGGAGACAGGGGTGAGACAGGAATAAGATGGAGGAGACAGGGGTGAGACAGGAATAAGATGGAGGAGACAGGGGGGAGACAGGAATAAGAGGGAGGAGACAGGAATAAGATGGAGGAGACAGGGGGGAGACGGGGGGAGACAGGAATAAGATGGAGGAGACAGGGGGAGACAGGAATAAGAGGGAGGAGACAGGAATAAGATGGAGGAGACAGGGGGGAGACAGGAATAAGAGGGAGGAGACAGGAATAAGATGGAGGAGACAGGGGGGAGACAGGGGGAGACAGGAATAAGATGGAGGAGACAGGGGGAGACAGGAATAAGATGGAGGAGACAAGGGTGAGACAGGAATAAGATGGAGGAGACAGGAATAAGATGGGGGAGACAGGGGGAGACAGGAATAAGATGGAGGAGACGAGGGTGAGACAGGAATAAGAGAGAGGAGACAGGAATAAGATGGAGGAGACAGGGGGGAGACAGGGGGAGACAGGAATAAGATGGAGGAGACAAGGGTGAGACAGGGGGAGACAGAGGGGAGACAGGAATAAGATGGAGGAGACAAGGGGAGATAGGAAAAAGATGGAGGAGACAGGGGGAGACAGGAATAAGATGGAGGAGACAGGGGGAGACAGGGGTGAGACAGGGGGAGACAGGAATAAGAGGAAAGAGACAGGGGGGAGACAGGGGTGAGACAGGGGGGAGACAGGAATAAGATGGAAGAGACAGGGGGAGACAGGAATAAGATGGAGGAGATAGGGGGAGACAGGGGTGAGACAGGGGGGAGACAGGAATAAGAGGAAAGAGACAGGGGGGAGACAGGGGTGAGACAGGGGGGAGACAGGAATAAGATGGAAGAGACAGGGGGAGACAGGAATAAGATGGAAGAGACAGGGGGGAGACAGGGGTGAGACAGGGGGGAGACAGGAATAAGATGGAAGAGACAGGGGGGAGACAGGGGGGAGACAGGAATAAGATGGAAGAGACAGGGGGGAGACAGGAATAAGATGGAGGAGACAAGGGGGAGACAGGGGTAAGATGGGGGAGACAAGGGGGAGATAGGGTGAGACAGGAGAGGTGGGTGAGGTTCCTTTCAGAAAATGTTCATTCACTGTTTTACTTCTCCCAAACAGAATCCTGTCACACTGTGTTGTGTTCCAACTCGGGACACACTTCCTGTGTCACACTGTGTTGTGTTCTAACTCAGACACACTTCCTGTGTCGCACTGTGTTGTGTTCTAACTCAGACACACTTCCTGTGTCGCACTGTGTTGTGTTCTAACTCAGACATACTTCCTGTGTCGCACTGTGTAGTGTTCTAACTCAGACACACTTCCTGTGTCACACTGTGTTGTGACCTGATCTCTTCCTGTGTAACATCTAACAGTGCTCCCTTCCCTTCTCTGTCCTCTGTAGTGGTGTGACAGACAATCCCTTCCCCTCTGTGTCTCAGCCTGGGTTATAATTGAGGCTCGACCAAAGACAGTACAGTATGAAATGAAGATTGGCCAAAACTGCTTCTCCAATAGAAATTCCAGATCACACTTGTCGGCGATGTCATGGCGACGTTGGCTAGCTAAGCTCATGAGTAGAAACACGTCATCAGGGCTAACGGTCGTCTCGTGCCGAACTGTGCATGTGAAGGCAGTCCAATCAAAGGCACTCTTTCGATATAACGTTGTTTTTGATCATATCAAATCATATCAGGTTGTCACTTTCATGAGGTTGTAGTAATAACATATTCCACTTCAGACATTTTGGTTCGGATCTACGTTGGGCCTTTAGATTTCGATCGAATTAACAACTAAAGAATAATTTTTCACTTCTCTCATTGATTCCTCAAACACCAAACTCTGGCCTGGTCTGCTTGGTCTGTTTCGCAAGCGTTTCAGGAAGTCTTGCGATGATGCGCCTCTGGGTTAAGAAACTCTGTGGCTAGACACTAGAAGAAAGTTCTTTGTTTCTGGACATTTTGAGCCTGTAATCAAACCCGCAAATGCTGATGCTCCAGATACTCAACTAGTCTAAAGAAAGCCAGTTGTATAACTTCTTTAATCAGGACAACAGTTGTCAGCTGTGCTAACATAATTGAAAAGGTTTTTCTAATGATCAGTTAGCCTTTTAAAATGATAAACTTGTTATAATGGAGGCTAGACAGAGACAGTAGCTCCTTTTCTGGGAACGTCTGTGGGTGATTTCCATGTGATAAATAGCCCTGTGTGTGTGTGTGTGTGTGTGTGTGTGTGTGTGTGTGTGTGTGTGTGTGTGTGTGTGTGTGTGTGTGTGTGTACAAGTCTGGTAGAAGGCTATTTAAATCATTAGTCATACGATGTGATCCATTCAGAGCTCAAGTTGTCACTTACTGTTGACTCTGTGTCGGTAGGTGAAGCTTTGACTAGACAACCTCACACAATAATAAACATCCTAAAACTCATACCTATATGACCTGCATACAATATTCTGTGGGCTGCTGAATTTACTGTAGCCATGTTAAATAACTTGGACTCAGTCCATTGATATGACAAAATACCATGTCGTGTCTTCAACCGTGTAAAGACAGTATTTCAGTGTGACATTTCAAGTACCACTTCATGTTTCATCACTTCATGTTTCACCACTTCATGTTTCATCACTTCATGTTTCCCAGGGAACCGACATAACATTCATACATCATCACTTCATGTTTCCCAGGGAACCGACATACATCATCACTTCATGTTTCCCAGGGAACCGACATACATCATCACTTCATGTTTCCCAGTGAACCGACATACATCATCACTTCATGTTTCCCAGGGAACCGACGTAACATGCATACATCATCACTTCATGTTTCCCAGGGAACCAACATAACATTCATACATCATCACTTCATGTTTCCCAGGGAACCAACATAACATTCATACATCATCACTTCATGTTTCCCAGGGAACCAACATACATCATCACTTCATGTTTCCCAGGGAACCGACATACATCATCACTTCATGTTTCCCAGGGAACCGACGTAACATTCATACATCATCACTTCATGTTTCCCAGGGAACCAACATAACATTCATACATCATCACTTCATGTTTCCCAGGGAACCGACATACATCATCACTTCATGTTTCCCCAGGAACCGACGTAACATTCATACATCATCACTTCATGTTTCCCAGGGAACCGACATACATCATCACTTCATGTTTCCCAGGGAACCGACGTAACATTCATACATCATCACTTCATGTTTCCCAGGGAACCAACATAACATTCATACATCATCACTTCATGTTTCCCAGGGAACCGACATACATCATCACTTCATGTTTCCCAGGGAACCGACGTAACATTCATACATCATCACTTCATGTTTCCCAGGGAATCGACGTAACATTCATACATCATCACTTCATGTTTCCCAGGGAACCGACATACATCATCACTTCATGTTTCCCAGGGAACCGACGTAACATTCATACATCATCACTTCATGTTTCCCAGGGAACCAACGTAACATTCATACATCATCACTTCATGTTTCCCAGGGAACCGACATACATCATCACTTCATGTTTCCCAGAGAACCGAAGTAACATTCATACATCATCACTTCATGTTTCCCAGGGAACCGACGTAACATTCATACATCATCACTTCATGTTTCCCAGGGAACCGACATACATCATCACTTCATGTTTCCCAGGGAACCGACATACATCATCACTTCATGTTTCCCAGGGAACCAACATAACATTCATTCATCATCACTTCATGTTTCCCAGGGAACCGACATACATCATCACTTCATGTTTCCCAGGGAACCGACATACATCACCACTTCATGTTTCATCACTTCATGTTTCCCAGGGAACCGACATAACATTCATACATCATCACTTCATGTTTCCCAGGGAACCGACATACATCATCACTTCATGTTTCCCAGGGAACCGACGTAACATTCATACATCATCACTTCATGTTTCCCAGGGAACCGACATACATCATCACTTCATGTTTCCCAGGGAACCGACGTAACATTCATACATCATCACTTTATGTTTCCCAGGGAACCGACGTAACATTCATACATCATCACTTCATGTTTCCCAGGGAACCAACATAACATTCATACATCATCACTTCATGTTTCCCAGGGAACCGACATACATCATCACTTCATGTTTCCCAGGGAACCGACGTAACATTCATACATCATCACTTCATGTTTCCCAGGGAACCGACATACATCATCACTTCATGTTTCCCAGGGAACCGACATACATCACCACTTCATGTTTCATCACTTCATGTTTCCCAGGGAACCGACATAAAATTCATACATCATCACTTCATGTTTCCCAGGGAACCGACATACATCATCACTTCATGTTTCCCAGGGAACCGACATACATCATCACTTCATGTTTCCCAGGGAACCGACATACATCATCACTTCATGTTTCCCAGGGAACCAACATAACATTCATACATCATCACTTCATGTTTCCCAGGGAACCAACATAACATTCATACATCATCACTTCATGTTTCCCAGGGAACCGACATACATCATCACTTCATGTTTCCCAGGGAACCGACATACATCATCACTTCATGTTTCCCAGGGAACCGACGTAACTTTCATACATCATCACTTCATGTTTCCCAGGGAACCAACATAACATTCATACATCATCACTTCATGTATCCCAGGGAACCGACATACATCATCACTTCATGTTTCCCAGGGAACCGACGTAACATTCATACATCATCACTTCATGTTTCCCAGGGAACCGACGTAACATTCATACATCATCACTTCATGTTTCCCAGGGAACCGACATACATCATCACTTCATGTTTCCTCCCAGGGAACCGACGTAACATTCATACATCATCACTTCATGTTTCCCAGGGAATCGACGTAACATTCATACATCATCACTTCATGTTTCCCAGGGAACCGACATACATCATCACTTCATGTTTCCCAGGGAACCGACGTAACATTCATACATCATCACTTCATGTTTCCCAGGGAACCGACATACATCATCACTTCATGTTTCCCAGGGAACCGACGTAACATTCATACATCATCACTTCATGTTTCCCAGGGAACCGACATACATCATCACTTCATGTTTCCCAGGGAACCGACGTAACATTCATACATCATCACTTCATGTTTCCCAGGGAATCGACGTAACATTCATACATCATCACTTCATGTTTCCCAGGGAACCGACATACACCATCACTTCATGTTTCCCAGGGAACCGACGTAACATTCATACATCATCACTTCATGTTTCCCAGGGAACCGACGTAACATTCATACATCATCACTTCATGTTTCCCAGGGAACCGATATACATCATCACTTCATGTTTCCCAGGGAACCGACGTAACATTCCAGTGGGTAGAAACACCATAACAAAACAGTGGAATCTGGACACAGTAAAAACAACTCACCGAGCCCCTGTAGCATTTCTTGACATCTTCATACGTCAGGTCATCAATCAGTTGCAGCCTGTAGAGGAGGGAGAGAGGAGAGACAGGGGAGACAGGGGAGAGGCAGGGGAGAGACAGGGGAGAGACAGAGGAGAGACAGGGGAGGGACAGGGGAGGGACAGGGGAGGGATAGGGGAGAGAGAGGAGGGACAGAGATGGGGGAGAGACAGGGGAGAGACAAAGGAGAGGCAGGGGAGAGACAGGGGAGAGACAGAGGAGAGACAGAGGAGAGACAGAGAAACAGAAAAGGTGAGGAGTGGTGACACTGTTTCTATGGTTTGTCACCATCATTGCTGATGATTCGTTTGTAGCGTCAATTTATTCTTCATATAAGATTACGACAGCATGTACTGTTAAATTGCTGTAATGATGAACATTACTCTTAGATTAGTGGCACACACAAGCCCGGTCTTATTCTCTCTCTGTCTCTCTGTCTCTCCCTCTCTAAAGTCTAAAGTGATTGATCTAAAGTGATTGATGCTGAACTAAGACCACTAGAGCCCAAAGTAGGCCCACTCTAATATCCCCAAGGAACTCTTATAGACTACTTCCTATTCCCGGCCCAAGCCTGGCATTCTGTATTATACTGTACATACAAACCAACATAGAATCAGAACTGAATGAAATTCTAGAACCTGACTGTACCTGTTCATATAATGACAAGTCTGTTAAAAGAATAGATCACCCAATTTACAACAAGGACATATTGGTGTCTTTATCTTGTACAGTGCATTTGGAAAGTATTCAGACACCTGGCCATGACTACACCAGTGAGAGGAACCAATTTAAGTTCCTGACTAGCAACAGAGATGTGTTGGCTATGTAGATATGCAAGGTGACGACTCCTCCTAGTAGGAGGGTAGAAAGATATGTGCTTCTCCTGTGGTTCTGGGGTTAGTTAGAACATCAATTCTCCTGTGGTTCTGGGGTTAGTTAGAACATCAATTCTTATACCCTTAGTCTGGTAATGAATCAAACCTAGTGATACATCCATTATACCCGTAGTCTGGTAATGAATCAAACCTAGTGATACCTCCATTATACCCTTAGTCTGATAACAAATAAATCTAGTGATACATCCATTATACCCTTAGTCTGGTAACAAATAAACCTAGTGATACATCCAGTATACCCTTAGTCTGGTAACAAATAAACCTAGTGATACATCCATTATACCCTTAGTCTGGTAACAAATAAACCTAGTGATACATCCAGTATACCCACAATCTTGTAATGAATCAAACCTAGTGATACATCCATTGCGACATTGTGGGAGGATAACTAACCTTCCAATCGATGGCAATGCATTTCTTAGCCGCTATAAATGCTAGATTACACAGTTTCTTCAGATAACAGTATCCAGTATCAACATTTCCAAGCAAACAAAAACAGGGCATATCTGTAGACGTGATGAGATAAAATAACATACTTTTTAGCTAGAAATCAGCCAGCCTTCACAAGACCATTTAATTTATTTATTTTTTATTTCACCTTTATTTAACCAGGTAGGCAAGTTGAGAACAAGTTCTCATATACAACTGCGACCTGGCCAAGATAAAGCAAAGCAGTTCGACACATACAACAACACAGAGTTACACATGGAGTAAAACAAACATACAGTCAATAATACAGTATAAACAAGTCTAAATACGATGTGAGCAAATGAGGTGAGAAGGGAGGTAAAGGCAAAAAAAGGTCATGGTGGCAAAGTAAATACAATATAGCAAGTAAAACACTGGAATGGTGGATTTGCAATGGAAGAATGTGCAAAGTAGAAATAAAAATAATGGGGTGCAAAGGAGCAAAATAAAAATAATTAAAAATAAAAATATGGTAAACCATAACATGTGGAAATATGTTTCCTGGTGTGTGTTGCATCTCCACTAGAGGAGACTTACATTTCTGAGTGCTTGATATTCAGTTTCACTGACATATAGTATATGGGGTCAAAAAAGTGAAAGACTAAAGTTACATACATGGGATGCTTTATTGAATTGCACAGTGTTAGTCTTAGAATTGGCCCCTGTCATTCTAAGCTGAGACATGCTCATTAGCTCATTAGCTCATTAGCTCATTAGCTCATTAGCTTTTTAGCTATTCTGAAAGGTAACCTTATGGGCTTTCTGTTTCAATGACAAGCTACAATACACTGCTTCAAAAAAATAAAGGGAACACTAAAATAACACATCCTAGATCTGAATGAATTAAATATTCTTATTAAATACTTTTTTCTTTACATAGTTGAATGTGCTGACAACATGGAGTTGTGCTTATCAACCCATGGAGTTCTGGATTTGGAGTCACACTCAACATTAAAGTGGAAAACCACACTACAGGCTGATCCAACTTTGATGTAATGTCCTTAAAACAAGTCAAAATGAGGCTCAGTATTGTGTGTGGCCTTCACGTGCCTGCATGACCTCCCTACAACGCCTGGGCATGATCCTGATGAGGTAGCGGATGGTCTCCTGAGGGATCTCCTCCTAGACCTGGACTAAAGCATCCGTCAACTCCTGGACAGTCTGTGGTGCAACGTGGCGTTGGTGGATGGAGCGAGACATGATGTCCCAGATGTGCTCAATTGGATTCAGGTCTGGGGAACGGGCGGGCCAGTCCATAGCATCAATGCCTTCCTCTTGCAGGAACTGCTGACACACTCCAGCCACATGAGGTCTAGCATTGTCTTGCATTAGGAGGAACCCAGGGCCAACCGCACCAGCATATGGTCTCACAGTTTGATTTCACAGAAGTGTGATTGACTTGGAGTTACATTGTGTTGTTTAAGTGTTCCCTTTATTTTTTTGAGCAGTTTTTTGAGCATGTAGTACCTTCTCTGGATGGTTTTAAGCTGCAGTCATTTATGTCTGAGATGATATGAACATGACTGGGCCTTCACACACACACATCTGTATCCATTCATCATCATACAATAGCGTCTCCCAGGTCTACCCTCACATTTTTGTTTTACATGTTTTGTGTCATTGGGAAAATCCTCTATCAACACTTGATACAGTTTGGAAATCATCTTTAGAGGTTTCGTCAAACTGACATGAAATAGTTTCTGGCTTGTCCATTGCTGCACAGAGAGAATAAAGTGTTGCATTGGAAAAAAATTCACTGGTCTTCCCTGGATGCCTGCCCCTGATGAGATTCCTGCCACCATTTTATCCTGCTCAGATAAGGCATGACTGAAGAATGATCTTGGTGTCCATTGGTATAGGTTGATTGGGATTATCCAATCAATGGTTCAATAATTGAAATTACCATAATTCCCAGATCTCATACTGTGGCTTTAAGCTGCTGTCCTGTAGCTACTGTACTGAAGGTCTAGCCATCAAATCAAGATGGAACTTTGTAACCATTCACTAGTTGTTATAATATATTTGCAAAATTCACGTGAACTCTGTAGACTGGTCTTCCCTGGCTGTCTGACCCTGCTGGGACACCTGTCACCATCTGATCCTGCTAAGACATGATGAGCATAGTGTTGTGCACCATGACAGTGAAGTCTGTAGAGCTGTTTATACCGTGTCAGTGTGAAAAGTAGGGAGTTACCTAGGGAAACTGACAGATCAATAACGTTACATTGATATGCTGACTCTAATAAAAACTGACATTGCGCTTTCAAAAAATGTCAGAATATCAGTCTTTTTTTAAACTAGGCAAGTCAGTTAAGAACAAATTCTTATTTTCAATGACGGCCTAGGAACAGTGGGTTAACTGGCCTAGGAACAGTGGGTTAACTGGCCTAGGAACAGTGGGTTAACTGGCCTAGGAACAGTGGGTTAACTGGCCTCGGAACAGTGGGTTAACTGGCCTCGGAACAGTGGGATAACTGGCCTAGGAACAGTGGGTTAACTGGCCTAGGAACAGTGGGTTAACTGGCCTGGGAACAGTGGTTTAACTGGCCTGGGAACAGTGGGTTAACTGGCCTGGGAACAGTGGGTTAACTGCCTTGTTCAGGGGGTAGAATGACAGATTTGTACCTTGTCAGCTGAGCGATTCGATCTTGCAACCATTTCGGTTACCAGTCCAACGCTCTAACCACCAGGCTACCTGCCACCCGGTCTTCAATCATTTGGCTGCTGGATTCATCGTTTGATTAAGGTGATTAAGGTATAGTGTGATTGAGGCACAAATAATAGTTAACTTTTGGCTAAAGAAAATCATTGCAGTTTTGTAACAGCAATTTATTTTGGAGAATTGCAGAATAACTGCATTTATTTTTTATTTATTTTGAACCTTTATTTAACGAGGCAAGTCAGTTAAGAACAAATTCTTATTTACAATGACAACCTAGGAACAGTGGGTTCAGGGGCAGAACGACAGACTTGTACCTAGTCAGCTCAGGGATTCGAACTTGCAACCTTTCGGTTACTAGTCCAACACTCTAACCTCTAGGCTACCCTGCCTCCCCAGTTAAACTGCACTCTGACTACAATCTTTTTTTCATAGATAAAACTGCTAACAGAGAAGCTGACCTTCCTTTGCCAACCTAGGATCACAAGGCTGGGTAGGTATGATGACACCACTGTGGGCCGTGCCAAGATTTCCAGACCTCCCTCCACTCCCTGCCTTCAGGGAAAAGTGAAGGCTGATCTGAACTGAACCAAGGGCATGTTACATCAAGAGTATTAAACAGCTCGCCACAGTCATCTGTAATGTATTCCATCTGTGAGCCACACCAAATACGCATATACACGGAGTGTACAAAACATTAGGAACACGTTCCTAATTTGGAGTCGTACCCCCTGGAGGATCATGGTCCCTGGGCATGAGCCCGGTGTACCCGGTCGGTTTTCAGCCACGATTACTACAGGTTTAGTTAACTGGCTAGACCAGTAGTTCCCAACCACCTTGATGGGATAAAAAAAAACAAATCTGTGGCAGAACTAAACTTTTATTTAGTGGTGATGACCTCCATCTCAGCTGATCCATACAGCCCTGGTTGGTAGCATCAGGAAGTGACCTCGATTTCTAGGCCTTCTCACGATCGTTCTGAAAAATAACCGAGCGACAACGAGACGTGGAAGTTGGGGTAACGTGAGACAGATCTAGGGGGGAAACATTGGGTTGTTAATGCTACTTCTTCCACTCAACCTTAAGTATTTTTATATTGTTTAATAGACAGGTTGAATATAGAAGGAGAAAGTGAGAACGTATTATTTTATTTCACCTTTATTTAACCAGGTAGGCTAGTTGAGAACACCTTTATTTAACCAGGTAGGCTAGTTGAGAACACCTTTATTTAACCAGGTAGGCTAGTTGAGAACACCTTTATTTAACCAGGTAGGCTAGTTGAGAACACCTTTATTTAACCAGGTAGGCTAGTTGAGAACAAGTTCTCATTTACAACTGTGACCTGGTCAAGATAAAGCAAAGCATTGTGACACATACAACAACACAGAGTTACACATGGAATAAACAAACATACAGTCAATAATACAGTAGAAGAAAAAAAAAGAAAGTCAAAAAGAGAGAATTGAACCCCAGTCTCCGGTGGGGAGGCACAGCTCTGCACAACTTAGACAGGATACAAGCTGTACTAGTGTGGTTCTCTAGTCTAGTCAGTGAGCTGAAGTGACCCGGGTGGGCTGAGAGAGAGACAGTTAATCCCAGATTGTGTGTTTGTCCTGCAGTCCTGCAACCTGCTGGCTTTTATAATGAGGGAGGAGCAGACAGACAGGAAGAGGATGAGAGGAGGAGACATTTCTGCTGGCAGTAGCATCAGGTCAACCCAAAGACAAACAGGAAGAGGAGGAGACATTTCTGCTGGCAGTAGCATCAGGTCAACCCGAAGACAAACAGGAAGAGGAGGAGACCTTTCTGCTGGCAGTAGCATCAAGTCAACCCAAAGACAAACAGGCTGTCTGTACTCTAGTCCTGTGGCAGGGTACAGCATTCCCACTGAGAGAGTGTGTGTGTGTGTGTGTCTGTCTGTCTGTGCGTTGTGCGTGTGTGTGTGTGTGCGTGTGTGTCTGTGCGTGTGTGTGTGTGTGCGTGCGTGTGTCTGTGCGTTGTGTGTGTGTGTGTGCGTGTGTGTCTGTCTGTCTGTCTGTCCGTTGTGCGTGCATCTGTGCATGTGTGTGTGTGTGCGTGCGTGTCTGTGCGTGTGTGTTAGGGCTGCATGATATGGGACAAAAATCAAACAGATTTATTTTAATTTTAAATACTGCGATTTGAAGTCCACAGTATATCAAAACACTTGGATGACCTGTTGTAATACTAGAAATGAATAGTATAATAACTCTACCTACATGTACATTTTACCTCAATTACCTAGACTAACCGGTGCCCCCTCTATATAACCTCCACATAGACTCTGTACTGGTACCCCCATTCCCACCCAGACCTCGAGACAGTCTTCCCACCTAGTCACCAATGTTGAAGAACAAGGTGTGATTCTATTCTACTCGATGCCAACGTAAATAAATAGGAAGGGAAAAGGAAACAGACCACAGAGACCTTTAACTGTCTTTGATGGGCAAGCTGCCAGTGTTTGGCAGTCCTTTGTTGTATTCTAAGCTACTAACTCCTTCTGTACACACAGGGGCCTGCAGACTGGAGCAGAATTCAGGTGGGGACTTGTAGGCTACTTAATAACCTCTTGAAGCTAGGGGGCACTATTTTCATTTTTGGAAAAATAACGTTCCCAAAGTAAACAGGCTATTTTGTCAGGACAAGATGCTAGAAAATGGATTTAATTGACAGTTTAGGATAGAAAACTCTAAAGTTTCCAAAACTGTAAAAATATTGTCTGCGAGTATAACAGAACTGATATTGCAGGCGAAAGCCTGAGAAAAATCCAATCAGGAAGGGAATCTTATTTAGAAAGCTCTGCGTTCCTATGCGTCCCTATTGAGCAGGGAATGGGATATCAACCAGATAACTTTTTCTATGGCTTCCCTAATGTGTCTAGTGTCACAATACATAGTTTCAGGCTTTTATTTTGAAAAATGAGCCTGAACGACAACATTGCGTCAGTGGTCAGCTGGAGGCTCTCAGAGTGTTTTGTGCGTAAGAGACAAATGCGGCCATTGTTTCTCTCGCTCCTACTAAGAAGCCACCTGACCCGGTTGATATATTATTGAATAGATATTTGAAAAACACCTTGAAGATTGATTATTAAAAACGTTTGCCATGTTTCTGTCGATATTATGGATCTAATTTGGAATATTTTTCGGCGTTTTCGTGGCCGCAGTTTCCGTTGGATTTCTCAACCAAACGTGAAGTACAAACGGAGGTGTTTCGGCTATAAAAATAATCTTTATGGGACAAAATAAACATTTGCTGTCTAACTGGGAGTCTCGTGAGTGAAAACATCCGAAGCTCATCAAAGGTAAACGATTTAATTTGATTGCTTTTCTGATTTTCGTGACCAAGCTGCCTGCTGCTAGCTAGGTATAATGCTATGCTATCGATAAACTTACACAAATGCTTGTCTTGTTTTGGCTGTAAAGCATAATTTCTAAATCTGAGATGACAGGGTGAATAACAAAAGGCTAATCTGTGTTTCAATATATTTCACTTGTGATTTCATGAATATGAATATTTTCTAGTAATATTTTTTGTCCGTTGCATTATGCTAATTAGTGTCAGTTGATGGCAATTCTCCCGGATCCGGGAGAGGGAGTTCCAAGAGGAGCGGACAGGGTTATTGAATATGGGCAGAAAGAGGTGGAGATATCACTGTACATTATAATGCTAGTTGCTAATTTGCCTCCCTGTCTTTAAGTCCACCCAGCAAGCAATGACAGCAATGGGCGATGGCACATCGAATCAAATCTAATTTTATTGGTCACATACATATATTTAGCAGATGTTATTCGGCGTTAGGGTGCTTGTAAATTACATCTTAATGACGTTATTTTATAGTTGCTAAAAAGACTTTAACAAAGCGTCCATATTCAACCAGTACACAACCTGATCATAACGTCATTGTAACCAGTTTTGCTAACTGGCAGTGTACTGGGATCAGTCTAGACACATTCACCATAACATTCACCATAACTTACAGTGTAAGTAAGTTACAGTGTCTGCATTGAAAATGTAGCAACATGGGAGATGACTCATGAAGAATGCTTGTTCAGCTTCTAATCAGAGATGGCTTGTTAACGGCCCCTCGTGACAGCATGGGGAGACACTATCCATCTGTTTACCACTCTGGAGTCCACTTTAAAATGAGCATTGAGGAGGTATTGGGAGGATTTAGCTGATCCTAGATCGGTGTCAAAGAAGAGGAGATGCCTCACCTGAACTGTGGTTGGCAGTGCCCATCGTCCTCCTTGGCGACCTCGGTCAGCAACTCCATCGGGCTCAGGACACTGATGTCCTCACTCTGCTCCTGTTGGTCCATCATCATCGTCATCATCATCATCATCAGCCTGAGGTGACAGAACAGAACACGACATCCCATCACAGACTGAGAAAACTAAACGATTAACACATCACTCACACACAAGTACACAACCTTTTCTACTCGTTGTTGCCTAGTCAGACCGTACTGTGCTGCCAGCTGATATGTCCTTTTCACATTGGCCTTTTCAGAAACAATGATGGATTCACAACCAGGCAGCTTGGTTTCACTCAGCTCAGGGGTGTGAAAAGCCTTATATACTCCATGTCCCAGGGGAAGGCTGGTCAAAAAAAGGGGAGAGAAGCATGTCTGAGGAAGATCTGGTGACAATTCCTCTCCTTAGCATGTGTGGCTAATGCAATTATTTCCTGACACAACTTCCCACTTGCGCCTAGACCTTTCTTTTCAGAACAGTTTCAAAAAGGGCTTTTTCCTTTCTGTAGTTTTAGCAGATGTAAAGTCAATGCCATGCTGTGGAACACCTAGAGTAACAAACAGAGCATGGGTGGAGGGAACAGGGGCGGGGGGTCCTGCTTGTCGTGAGTGGTTTCCTGCTTGTCGTGAGTGGTTTCCTGCTTGTCGTGAGTGGTTTCCTGCTTGTCGTGAGTGGTTTCCTGCTTGTCGTGAGTGGTTTCCTGCTTGTCGTGAGTGGTTTCCTGTTTGTCATGAGTGGTTTCCTGTCAATCCACTAAACTGGTACACAGCCTACAGTAGCGCACCCTGACCTTAAACAACAACAACATCTTTCATTACCTACTACTAGCATTGTGACCCTACTCTGAGACTAGAGAGTTGTTCATGAGAAAAACAGCAGCAGACTGTGTGGCTGTATGAGGGAAGAAAGGATGCGAACAGTTGACTGGTTAGCTTGGAGTGGTGGATCAATCTTGATACACACGGGAAACTGTTGAACGGGAAAAACCCAGCAGTGGTGCAGTTCTTGACACAAACCAGTGTGCCTGGCACCTACTACCATACCCCGTTCAAAGGCACATAAATATTTTGTCTTGCCCATTCACCCTCTGAATGGTACACACACACAATCCATGTCTCAATTGTCTCGAGGCTTAAAAATCCTTCTTTAACCACCCGTCTCCTCCCCTTCATCTACACCGATTGAAATGGATTTAACAAATTAAATCAATAAAGGGTCATATCTTTCACCTGGATTCACCTGGTCAGTCTATGTCATGGAAAGAGCAGGTGTCCTTAATGTTTTGTGCTCTCAGTGTAAAATAGATCTCCTGGAGAATGAGTTTCATCAATGCTTCTCTTCTCTAATCACTGTGACGTAAGGTGAAGGTGGTTTATTGGTTGATTTGGAGTTCCAAGTGTGGAGGTCTAAGAATGGCTGTATCGATCAAGGCTTCCACAGGCATTCTGATGGTGGTGATGGAGGCTTCCACAGGCATTCTGATGGTGGTGATGGAGGCTTCCACAGGCATTCTGATGGTGGTGATGGAGGCTTCCACAGGCATTCTGATGGTGGTGATGGAGGCTTCCACAGGCATTCTGATGGTGGTGATGGAGGCTTCCACAGGCATTCTGATGATGGTGATGGAGGCTTCCACAGGCATTCTGATGATGATGATGAAGGCTTCCACAGGCATTCTGATGGTGGTGATGGAGGCTTCCACAGGCATTCTGATGGTGGTGATGAATGCTTCCACAGGCATTCTGATGGTGGTGATGGAGGCTTCCACAGGCATTCTGATGGTGATGATGGAGGCTTCCACAGGCATTCTGATGGTGATGATGAATGCTTCCACAGGCATTCTGATGGTGATGATGAATGCTTCCACAGGCATTCTGATGGTGATGCAGGTTGACGTGTGACTGGGGAGGTGTGGTCACCAAGATACAGGCACCAGCTGGTATATAATCTAGAACAGTTCCCCAACCTTCTTTCCCCAGGGCCCCCTTTTTATTTATTTGGTATCATTATTCATTGAGCCTATATTAAATACATCACAAGCTTGGTTGGTAGAACCCTCACAGGCTCACAATACAAAACTCAAATTCATTTAACATGTCTGTGCCTGCCCTGTATGTTTCCCTTCAGATCTAATTAGGATACACGATTTAGCACAACAAAGGTCTCCCGAGTGGCTCAGCGTTCTAAGGCATTGCATCTCAATGCAAGAGGTGTCACTACAGTCCCTGGTTCACGCCAGGCCGTGATTGGGAGTCCCATAGGCACAATTGGTCCGGGGTAGGCAGTCCCTGGTTCACGTCAGGCCGTGATTGGGAGTCCCATAGGCACAATTGGTCCGGGGTAGGCAGTCCCTGGTTCACGCCAGGCCGTGATTGGTCCGGGGTAGGCAGTCCCTGGTTCACGTCAGGCCGTGATTGGTCCGGGGTAGGCAGTCCCTGGTTCACGCCAGGCCGTGATTGGTCCGGGGTAGGCAGTCCCTGGTTCACGCCAGGCCGTGATTGGTCCGGGGTAGGCAGTCCCTGGTTCACGTCAGGCCGTGATTGGGAGTCCCATAGGCACAATTGGTCCGGGGTAGGCAGTCCCTGGTTCACGTCAGGCCGTGATTGGGAGTCCCATAGGCACAATTGGTCCGGGGTAGGCAGTCCCTGGTTCACGTCAGGCCGTGATTGGGAGTCCCATAGGCACAATTGGTCCGGGGTAGGCAGCCCCTGGTTCACGTCAGGCCGTGATTGGGAGTCCCATAGGCACAATTGGTCCGGGGTAGGCAGTCCCTGGTTCACGTCAGGCCGTGATTGGGAGTCCCATAGGCACAATTGGTCCGGGGTAGGCAGTCCCTGGTTCACGTCAGGCCGTGATTGGGAGTCCCATAGGCACAATTGGTCCGGGGTAGGCAGTCCCTGGTTCACGTCAGGCCGTGATTGGGAGTCCCATAGGCACAATTGGTCCGGGGTAGGCAGTCCCTGGTTCACGTCAGGCCGTGATTGGGAGTCCCATAGGCACAATTGGTCCGGGGTAGGCAGTCCCTGGTTCACGTCAGGCCGTGATTGGGAGTCCCATAGGCACAATTGGTCCGGGGTAGGCAGTCCCTGGTTCACGTCAGGCCGTGATTGGGAGTCCCATAGGCACAATTGGTCCGGGGTAGGCAGTCCCTGGTTCACGTCAGGCCGTGATTGGGAGTCCCATAGGCACAATTGGTCCGGGGTAGGCAGTCCCTGGTTCACGCCAGGCCGTGATTGGGAGTCCCATAGGCACAATTGGTCCGGGGTAGGCAGTCCCTGGTTCACGTCAGGCCGTGATTGGTCCGGGGTAGGCAGTCCCTGGTTCACGTCAGGCCGTGATTGGGAGTCCCATAGGCACAATTGGTCCGGGGTAGGCAGTCCCTGGTTCACGTCAGGCCGTGATTGGTCCGGGGTAGGCAGTCCCTGGTTCACGTCAGGCCGTGATTGGGAGTCCCATAGGCACAATTGGTCCGGGGTAGGCAGTCCCTGGTTCACGTCAGGCCGTGATTGGGAGTCCCATAGGCACAATTGGTCCGGGGTAGGCAGTCCCTGGTTCACGTCAGGCCGTGATTGGGAGTCCCATAGGCACAATTGGTCCGGGGTAGGCAGTCCCTGGTTCACGTCAGGCCGTGATTGGTCCGGGGTAGGCAGTCCTTGTAAATACGATTTTTTTCAACTGACTTGCCTCGTTAAAAGGTTATATTTAAAAAATGTAAAAAATTTAGTAATATATGCTATGATTGATGACACTCCTATAAAATATTCCTCCTATAAAATACTATATTTTGGGTTCTATGTAGAACCCTCTTCGGGAAGGGTTTTACATGGAACAGAAAAGGGTTCTACCTGGAATCAAGAAGGGTTCTGGGGACAGCCAAATAACTGTTTTAGGTTCTAAGAGTGTATAGGCGATGAGAGAGCAGGGTTATGTAAGAATGTGATTCTCCCTTTGTCAGTTACACAACCCTGCTCACTCTTTCATCTTTCCTTTCTAAAACTTTAGCCAAATTTGCCAGTCATGTAGGAAGGGCTGGATCTGAGGTCAGTGTAGATGAATGCCTGGTGATTCCCCAGGCCAGGTATTTCCTGGTTTCATCTGCCAAACATCCTCTTTTCTTTCCACTTGTATTCAAAATGTCATGATCTCTGAAGTTCAGTAAGCCCCTTGGTGACTGGCTGCCTGGCGTCCTAGCTCCCCCAGGACCAGAGTGACGTACACTGACAAGGCCTGGTCCCAGATCTGTGTGTGCTGTCTGGCGTCCTAGCTCCCCCAGGACCAGAGTGACGTACACTGACATGGCCTGGTCCCAGATCTGTGTGTGCTGCCTGGCGTCCTAGCTCCCCCAGGACCAGAGTGACATACACTGACATGGCCTGGTCCCAGATCTGTGTGTGCTGCCTGGCGTCCTAGCTCCCCCAGGACCAGAGTGACATACACTGACATGGCCTGGTCCCAGGTCTGTGTGTGCTGCCTGGCGTCCTAGCTCCCCCAGGACCAGAGTGACATACACTGACATGGCCTGGTCCCAGATCTGTGTGTGCTGCCTGGCGTCCTAGCTCCCCCAGGACCAGAGTGACATACACTGACATGGCCTGGTCCCAGGTCTGTGTGTGCTGCCTGGCGTCCTAGCTCCCCCAGGACCAGAGTGACATACACTGACATGGCCTGGTCCCAGATCTGTGTGTGCTGCCTGGCGTCCTAGCTCCCCCAGGACCAGAGTGACATACACTGACATGGCCTGGTCCCAGGTCTGTGTGTGCTGTCTTGCCAACACCCATGATCATTATCATACAGTAATTAAAAGACATCTAGGACCAGCCTAGTATTGAGATGATGGTTAAAAATAATCTAGATACGATATTAAAACACTCTCCAGATAGTTCAAAACATACATTTAATTCAGAGGCTTTATTAACCATCCAGCCTCACTTCCAAACTGGGCACGCCACTTCATTTCAACGTGGATAATTGGGTAATATTTGGTTGAGACGTTGATTAATGAGATTTCAACCTTTATTCATCCACTCAAAACAAAGTCCGCCAGAAGTTTGTTGAATTCTCAATGTGTTATCACTATACTTTCAACCATGTAAAGAGCACAACCAAATTCCAATGGAAAAACAATGTCTGATTTCTGGTTTGAGTCGTCATCTAAATGTGTTATCACAGCGCTTTGAAACATTTAAAAGCACAACAAAGTTCAAATGGGAAAACAATGTCTGATATTTTTTATATTTATTCAACAACTTAATGTGTTCTCACTGTGCTTCATCTAATAGCACAACCCAATGACCCGGGTTGTAGTTGAGATTACATTAAATGTACATGGTGCAAGTGATCCATACCAGTCGAGATTCTGTACAGATTATTACAGCAAATGTGGAGATCTCCACAGACCTGCGATGACCTGTGACCTGCGATCTTTAACGTGCACGCTCTCTATGTTTACATAAAAATAAATAGTTCCAGTAACCTCAGAATGTAGCCATGGATGCGTTTCTCACTTTAAGGTTGAATAAATACTGTTACATTAGTTTGTAAGGTTTTGTAAGGTTTGTATTCACTGTATTTCAAAAGTGATATTGAATTGCGTTCGGTTGTCAACGCAACCAAATATCAACATTGAAAGGATAATGCTTGGATAGTTTCATCTTGACTTAATCCTATTCTTTATAGACCGAAATAGTCTCATTGATGATACATGACTTATAAAGTATAGTTACATTTAATTTGCTTTGTTAAACCAACCCTTTGTAATGTTTTCGCAACAGTAAATATATTTAGTTATTAAGAGATCTTTCAATAATCAATCTCCGAATTGTTTATTTAACTCGGCAAGTCAGTTAAGAACAAATTCGTATTTACAATGATGGCCTAGGAACAGTGGGTTAACTGCCTTGTTCAGGGGTAGAACGTGCTTCTACACCTGCATTGCTTGCTGTTTGGGGTTTTAGACTGGGTTTCTGTGCAGCACTTTGAGATATCAGCTGATGTACAAAGGGCTATATAAATAAATTTGATTTGATTTGATTTGATTTAGAATGACAGATGTTTTACCTTGTCAGCTCAAGGATTCGATCTAGCAACCTTGCGGTTACTTGCCCAATGCTCTAACCACTAGATAGTAGTTACTGACAAATATCTAAGCAGGACTGAGCTTGGTTAAAACCCTGGATGGGAGACCAAATGAAAAGCTGTAGATAGATCAACTCTCCAGTAGGAGGTGCTGTAGATAGATCAACTCTCCAGTAGGAGGTGCTGTAGATATATCAACTCTCCAGTAGGAGGTGCTGTAGATAGATCAACTCTCCAGTAGGAGGTGCTGTAGATAGATCAACTCTCCAGTAGGAGGTGCTGTAGATAGATCAACTCTCCAGTAGGAGGTGCTGTAGATAGATCAACTCTCCAGTAGGAGGTGCTGTAGATAGATCAACTCTCCAGTAGGAGGTGCTGTAGATAGATCAACTCTCCAGTAGGAGGTGCTGTAGATAGATCAACTCTCCAGTAGGAGGTGCTGTCTAGCATATTTATTTTCAGATAGAGGATATAACGTTGAAGATCTGACATTTCAGATATTTTATACAAGGTTTGTCAATGTTGAAATTTGGTTACCACGATAACATAATCCTGTGGTTGAAATTCCACCCCTAAAAAAATCCAATGTACAGTATTTTCCACATGGTTTCCACATCACAATACATTGATAATGTTGAAACAACGTTGATTGAACCAGTTTTTTTTTGTTGCCCAGTAGACTGGGCCGTTACGTCTCAAGTCAGACACTGTCGTAAAACACATGGGTATCATTCAGTGAGACAAACACGTATTCACACCTTCCAGTACTGATATGACGTTACTCCTGTCTTGTCTTCAGCACTGGGCTGGATAAACACCTCCATGGACGCTGATGCAAATGGTAAGAAAATGATCTTTCCCTCTCGCCCGGAATCAACACCCATCCACATGCATGGAAATGAAACTGATTAAATCTTTGGGTGCAACCGAATAGCCTACAGGTTTACTGTTCATTCACAAATGGTACGCTGTCATTACAAAAAAAAAAACAGCTGCTCTTCAGGAGAACTAATGACATTGAAGGAGCGGCGGTTTCACAACTTAACAATCAACAGTTCTATTGTGTAGTGCTGCTACTGGCTCCAAATTAGATCCAAAATATTTCTGAACCTCCTCAATGGGTCTCTTGTTCAAGTGTCCTTCAGTGATCTCACCGCTTCAGTGCTGCCTGTCCCCCAAATGAGTCCATTTCAAACACAGCAAACAATCACATTGATTGATGACTTGATCTATAACACAAGCTGACACAGGGCAGCAGGTAGCCTAGCCATTGAACACAAGCTGACAAAGGGCAGCAGGTAGCCTAGCCATTAGAACACAAGCTGACACAGGGCAGCAGGTAGCCTAGCCGTTAGAACACAAGCTGACACAGGGCAGCAGGTAGCCTAGCCATTAGAACACAAGCTGACACGGGGCAGCAGGTAGCCTAGCCATTAGAACACAAGCTGACACAGGGCAGCAGGTAGCCTAGCCGATAGAGCACAAGCTGACACAGGGCAGCAGGTAGCCTAGCCATTAGAACACAAGCTGACACAGGGCAGCAGGTAGCCTAGCCATTAGAACACAAGCTGACACAGGGCAGCAGGTAGCCTAGCCGTTAGAACACAAGCTGACACAGGGCAGCAGGTAGCCTAGCCGTTAGAACACAAGCTGACACAGGGCAGCAGGTAGCCTAACCGTTAGAACACAAGCTGACACAGGGCAGCAGGTAGCCTAGCCATTAGAACACAAGCTGACACAGGGCAGCAGGTAGCCTAGCCGTTAGAACACAAGCTGACACAGGGCAGCAGGTAGCCTAGCCGTTGGAACACAAGCTGACACAGGGCAGCAGGTAGCCTAGCCATTAGAACACAAGCTGACACAGGGCATCAGTTAGCCTAGCCATTAGAACACAAGCTGACACAGGGCAGCAGGTAGCCTAGCCATTAGAACACAAGCTGACACAGGGCAGCAGGTAGCCTAGCCGTTGGAACACAAGCTGACACAGGGCAGCAGGTAGCCTAACCGTTGGAACACAAGCTGACACAGGGCAGCAGGTAGCCTAGCCATTAGAGAGTTGTACAATTACCTAAAAGGTTGCTGGTTGGAATACCCAAGGTGAAAAATCTGTCAATCTGTCCTTGAGCAAGGCACATAACCCACATTTGCTCCAGGGGTGTTGTCCTATTTTGGCTGACCCTGTAAAACAACAAATGTCACTGCACTTATCAGGTGTATAAAATAATTTTTCCCCAGAAGTATTTTTCTACACCCGCGATAACATCTCCTAAATATGTGTATGCGACCAATAACATTTGATTTGAGATGTAAATTGACCGAGAGCTGTGTTTAGTAAATGGGGTATCTTTCAAAGCTTCCAACCTACTTCACTTGAGGAGACCAGGCTTGCTAAACATAAATGGGGCGGCAGGGTAGCCTAGTGGTTAGAGTGTTGAATCCCCGAGCTGACAAGGTACAAATCTGTCGTTCTGCCCCTGAACAGGCAGTTAACCCACTGTTCCTAGGCCGTCATTGAAAATAAGAATTTGTTCTTCACTGACTAGTTAAATAAAGGTAAAATAAAATAAATAACCCGAAGCGCTCAAGTAGACCCTTGAATGCCCAACACAAGTACACTTCAACTCACTATTCCCCATTACAACGGGGCTCCCGAGTAGCGCAGCGGTCTAAGGCACTCAGTGCTAGAGGTGTCACTACAGACCCTGGTTCGATTCCAGGCTGTATCACAACCGGCTGCGATTGGGAGTCCCATAGGGGGTAGCCTAGTGGTTAGAGCGTTGTACTAGTAACAGGAAGGTTGCAAGTTCAAACCCACGAGCTGACAAGGTCCAAATCTGTCGTTCTGCCCCTGAACAGGCAGTTAACCCACTGTTCCTAGGCCGTCATTGAAAATAAGAATTTGTTCATAACTGACTTACCTAGTTAAATAAAATAAAAATAGGAGATAATCAGAGATCTTGTCGATGTCTCTTTCGGACATTAAAGAGGTTGAGCCATATGGAACCTGATAACCTTTCAATAAGAAGGGAGACAGGCTTTACAGTACCGTTGGCTGCCATTGGTATGGTGTTGAGCTTCAGGGCCCATTTAACTTGACTTTACAGGCTACACACATCACCTGGAATGCAGGCTACACACATCACATGGAATGCAGGCTGCGGTATTCTTTCCTATTCAGCAGACAAAAACATGGCCCTGGGCTTATGACAATGACAGCTCAAAGAACCACGCAGTTCCTGAAACAAGGGTACCTGTGCTGAGACAATGGCAAACGTGAAGTCATCCAGGGGGAAAGAACGAGATCATTGGGAACAAAACCTATCTACAGTAAATCAGTGAAATGTGTAGTAAAACCGTTCTTAACTGACTTGCCTAGTTAAATAAAGGTTAAATAAATAAATGAGATCTATGCCACAAATGCTGCATGAGAATCACATGACCCAAGGCCATTTCCATGTAAAAGGACCCATTCAACCCAACATGTGAATGAGTCCTTTCAAAATGGGTGTCAAATGAAAGCTAAGCTAAGCTATTATAATACTGTATACAGATCAGAGAGGAAGCTATTATAATACTGTATACAGATCAGAGAGGAAGCTATTATAATACTGTATACAGATCAGAGAGGAAGCTATTATAACACTGTATACAGATCAGACCATAGGGGAAGCTATTATAATACTGTATACAGATCAGACCATAGAGGAAGCTATTATAATACTGTATACAGATCAGAGAGGAAGCTATTATAACACTGTATACAGATCAGACCATAGAGGAAGCTATTATAATACTGTATACAGATCAGACCATAGAGGAAGCTATTATAACACTGTATACAGATCAGACCATAGAGGAAGCTATTATAATACTGTATACAGATCAGACCATAGAGGAAGCTATTATAATACTGTATACAGATCAGACCATAGAGGAAGCTATTATAATACTGTATACAGATCAGAGAGGAAGCTATTATAATACTGTATACAGATCAGACCATAGGGGAAGTTATTATAATACTGTATACAGATCAGAGAGGAAGCTATTATAATACAGTATACAGATCAGACCATAGGGGAAGTTATTATAATACTGTATACAGATCAGACCATAGAGGAAGCTATTATAATACTGTATACAGATCAGAGAGGAAGCTATTAAAAAGCTGTATACAGATCAGACCATAGGGGAAGCTATTATAATACTGTATACAGATCAGACCATAGAGGAAGCTATTATAATACTGTATACAGATCAGAGAGGAAGCTATTAAAAAGCTGTATACAGATCAGACCATAGGGGAAGCTATTATAATACTGTATACAGATCAGACCATAGAGGAAGCTATTATAATACTGTATACAGATCAGACCATAGAGGAAGCTATTATAATACTGTATACAGATCAGACCATAGAGGAAGCTATTATAACACTGTATACAGATCAGACCATAGAGGAAGCTATTATAATACTGTATACAGATCAGAGAGGAAGCTATTATAATACTGTATACAGATCAGACCATAGGGGAAGTTATTATAATACTGTATACAGATCAGAGAGGAAGCTATTAAAAAGCTGTATACAGATCAGACCATAGGGGAAGCTATTATAATACTGTATACAGATCAGACCATAGAGGAAGCTATTATAATACTGTATACAGATCAGAGAGGAAGCTATTAAAAAGCTGTATATGCCAGTTTGGATTTGGCTTCGCTCCAATCACATCGAGAGCATAGGCTTACTCATTGACAGAAACTAGTAGTTCATCTCCTTGTGTCGTTGTCTTCCGGTGACAAGCTAGCTAGCTAAAATTGTCCATTTCCTAAATTAGCCATGGATGGAGATATGGATTTGAACTTGTGATTTTACTTAATTCTACATACAGGCCATTGATTAATATTTTGTTACAATTAAAAATCAAATTGGCGCCGGAGAAGAAGGCTGATGTTTTACGTGTCCCCAACCGATTGTGTTTTTTGTTCATTATTTCACATTGTTTGTAATTTTTTTTTTTTTACTTATTTTGTACATAATGTTGCCGCTACCGTCTCTTATGACTGAAAACAACTTCTGGACATCAGGACTGCGATTACTCACCACGGACTGGCAGAATTATTTTTTTCCCTGAACAAGTCTGACGTGAATGATATACTGCTTTCTTGCAGAGGCAGAGAAAAAGGGGCCGGAGGGTGGGCTGCCTTCTGAGAATTCGTAGGCGATTGAATAAACCCCCACTTCCTTCCATTCTGCTAGCAAAAATTCAATCTTTGGAGAATAAAATCAATGACCTTTGCGCAAGTTTAAACTACCAACTGGACATTCAAAACTGTAATATCTTATACTTCATGGAGTCGTGGCTGAACGACGACACTATCAACATATAGCTGGCTGGTTATACTCTGTACCGGCAGGATAGAACAGCAGCAATCTGGTAAGACCAGGGGTGGCGGACTATGTATTTTTTGTAAATAATAGGAAGTCTCGAACTAGTTCTTGCCTGAGGTAGTGCATCTCTTGATAAACTGTAGACAACACTATCTACCTAGAGGGATTTCATCTGTATTTTTCGTAGCTGTTTTACATAACACCACAGACTGAGGCTGGCACTAAGACAGCATTGAATGCATATGAGAGCACCAGCTGTTCCAGAAGACTGTGAGATCACGCTCTCCGCAGCCGATGTGAGTAAGACCTTTAACTCCTTCGATATAGGGGGCACTCTTTTAATTTTTGGATAAAAAAACGTTCCCGTTTTAAACAAGATATTTTGTCACGAAAAGATGCTCGACTATGCATATAATTGACAGATTTGGAAAGAAAACACTGACATTTCCAAAACTGCAAAGATATTGTCTGTGAGTGCCACAGAACTGATGCTACAGGCGAAACCAAGATGAAATTTCAAACAGGAAATGCCCCACATTTTGAAGGCGCTGTGTTCCAATGTCTCCTTATATGGCTGTGAATGCGCCAGGAATGAGCTTACACTTTCTGTCGTTTCCCCAAGGTGTCTGCAGCATTGTGATGTATTTGTAGGCATATCATTGGAAGATTGACCATTTTACACTACATCTACCAGGTGCTCGCTTGGTGTCCTCAGTCGCAATTATTGCGTAATCTCCAGCTGCGTGTATTTTTCCATTTGCTTCCGAGCAGAAACCCAACTGCCACGAATGATTTATCATCGAATAGATATGTGAAAAACACCTTGAGGATTGATTCTAAACAACGTTTGCCATGTTTCTGTCAATATTATGGAGTTAATTTGGAAAAAAGTTTGGCGTTGTAATGACTGAATTTTCAGGGTTTTTTCTTAGCCAAACGTGATGAACAAAACAGAGCGATTTCTCTTACACAAATAATATTTTGGGAAAAACTGAACATTTGCTATCTGAAAGTCTCCTCATTGAAAACATCCGAAGTTCTTCAAAGGTAAATGATTTTATTTGAATGCTTTTCTTGTTTTTGTGAAAATGTTGCCTGCTGAATGCTAGGCTTAATGCTATGCTAGCTATCAATACTCTTACACAAATGCTTGTGTAGCTATGGTTGAAAAGCATATTTTGAAAATCTGAGATGACAGTGTTGTTAACAAAAGGCTAAGCTTGTGCGTGAATATATTTCTTTCATTTCATTTGCGATTTTCATGAATAGTTAACGTTGCGTTATGGTAATGAGCTTGAGGCTATGATTACGCTCCCGGATACGGGATTGCTCGACGCAAGAAGTTAAACAGGTCAACATTCACAAGGCGGCAGGGCCAGACAGATTACCAGGACGTGTACTGCGAGCATGCGCTGATCAACTGGCAAGTGTCTTCACTGACATTTTCAACCTCTCCCTGTCTGAGTCTGTAATACCAACATGTTTTAAGCAGACCACCATAGTCCCTTGTGCCCAAGAATACTAAGGTAACCTGCCTAAATGACTACCGACCCGTAGCACTCATGTCTGTAGCCATGAAGTGCTTTGAAAGGCTGGTCAAGGCTCACATCAATACCATTATCCCAGAAACCATAGACCCACTCCAATCTGCATACCGCCCCAACAGATCCACAGATGATGCAATCTCTATTGCACTCCACACTGCCCTTTCCCACCTGGACAAAAGGAAAACCTGTGTGAGAATGCTATTCATTGACTACAGCTCAGCGTTCAAAACAATAGTGCCCTCAAAGCTTATCAACAAGCTAAGGACCCTGGGACTAAACACCTCCCTCTGCAACTGGGTTCTGGACTTCCTGACGGGCCGCCCCCAGGTGGTAAGGGTAGGTAGCCACGCTGATCCTCAACACAGGGGTCCCTCAGGGGTGCGTGCTCAGTCCCCTCCTGTACTCTCTGTTTACTCATGACTGCACGGCCAGGCACAACTCCAACACCATCATTAAGTTTGCCGATGACATAACAGTGGTAGGCCTGACCACCGACAACAACGAGACAGCCTATACGGAGGTGGTCAGAGACCTGGCTGTGTGGTGCCAGGACAACAACCTCTCCCTCAATGTGATCAAGACAAAGGAAATTATTGTGGACTACTGGAAAAAGAGGACCGAGCACGCCCCCATTCTCATCGACAGTCTCAAAGAGGGCACAACAAAACCTATTCCCCCTCAGGAGACTGAAAAGATTTGGCATGGGTCCTCGGATCCTCAAAAGGTTCTACAGCTGCACCATCGAGAGCATCCTGACTGGTTGCATCACTAACTGGTATGGCAACTGCCCGGCCTCCGACCGCAAGGCACTACAGAGGGTAGTGTGAACGGCCCAGTACATCAGTGTGGCCAAGCTTCCTGCCATCCAGGACCTCTATACCAGGCAGTGTCAGAGGAAGGCCCTGAAAATTGTCAAAGACTCCAGCCACCCTAGTCATAGACTGCTCTCTCTGCTAACGCACGGCAAGCGGTACAGGAGCGCCAAGTCTTGGTACAAGAGGCTTATAAACAGCTTCTACCCCCCAAGCCATAAAACTCCTGAACACCTAATCAAATGGCTAAACAGACTATTTGCATTTCCCCCCTCTTTTACACCGCTGCTCCTCTCTGTTGTTATCATCTATACACAGTCACTTTAATAACTCTACCTACATGTATATATTACCTCAACTAACCCCGCACATTGACTCTGTATGGTAGCCCCCTGTATATAGTCTCGTGATTGTTATTTTACTGCTGCTCTTTAATTACTTGTTACTTTTATTTCTTATTCTAATCAGTTTAAAAAAAACTGCATTGTTGGTTAGGGGCTCGTAAGTAAGCATTCCACTGTAAGGTCACACCTGTTGTATTCGGCGCATGTGACTAATACAATTTGATTTGATTATAATGGCAATTCTGATCCAACCATAAAATACATTGTGCCCCTGGACTGAGAGGATGGAAGTTCAATATGTAGCTAGATGCAGAAGGCTAATGTTAACTAGCTAACATTGCCCATGAATGGAAGTTTGGTTAGCGAGCAAGCATTTTATACAGGTAGCCTAGGACAACAAGAAATAAAAGTGTGTTACTGTATGACAGAGTGATAGACCGTTTTGTCAACATGAAAGAGAGAAGGATGGCATTGGTGTTTCTCAACAAGTAGGGTGAGTCAACATCTTTGTCTACTTGCAAAAATGCACCCCCCCCCACACAGAGAAAACATCACCATGGAAAGTCACATCATATTTAACTTGTTCATTGAACTAAATTGTGTTTGGTATTTTTTTGTCACTGTATTAGATGAAGTGTAGGTGATTTGATGTTGAAATGTTGATGTATAGTATAGTGGAGGCAGCTCCTGTTTTCTTTGTGACCTACAGTAACTCTCTGTGGTTCTAAATCAATAGTTGTTCAGTGGTCTGAAAATGTCAGAAACATTAACTTGCTTGACCATGATGTAGGTCCTTTAACGGTTTGTTACAAGCAATATGCTTTGTGGACTTAACTGGACAGATGTTGCTCTCCGGTTTGGTGACGAAACAAAAGGTGTGGTTGAATTTATTCTGCCACTGTGTCTTCTTACTGTCTCTGCCTTTAGGCCTGTATATCATGGTGTCAAGGCATACGAACTAACAGGTTATAGCGCAAACTACGCAATTATCACAATACATAGGTTGTAATATGGCTTTTTTTCTGGCTTTCCCATTGATTTTACCCACGCAAGTCACTGTCTGTAACTGATGATCTGTCTGATAGTAGTGTGTCTCATTACTAACCACTGTCTGTAACTGATGATCTGTCTGATAGTAGTGTGTCTCGTTACTAACCACTGTCTGTAACTGATGATCTGTCTGATAGTAGTGTGTCTCGTTACTAACCACTGTCTGTTACTGATGATCTGTCTGATAGTAGTGTGTCTCGTTACTAACCACTGTCTGTTACTGATGATCTGTCTGATAGTAGTGTGTCTCGTTACTAACCACTGTCTGTTACTGATGATCTGTCTGATAGTAGTGTGTCTCGTTACTAACCCCTGTCTGTAACTGATGATCTGTCTGATAGTAGTGTGTCTCGTTACTAACCACTGTCTGTAACTAATGATCTGTCTGATAGTAGTGTGTCTCGTTACTAACCCCTGTCTGTAACTGATGATCTGTCTGATAGTAGTGTGTCTCGTTACTAACCCCTGTCTGTAACTGATGATCTGTCTGATAGTAGTGTGTCTCGTTACTAACCACTGTCTGTAACTGATGATCTGTCTGATAGTAGTGTGTCTCGTTACTAACCACTGTCTGTAACTGATGATCTGTCTGATAGTAGTGTGTCTCGTTACTAACCACTGTCTGTAACTGATGATCTGTCTGATAGTAGTGTGTCTCGTTACTAACCACTGTCTGTAACTGATGATCTGTCTGATAGTAGTGTGTCTCGTTACTAACCACTGTCTGTAACTGATGATCTGTCTGATAGTAGTGTGTCTCGTTACTAACCACTGTCTGTTACTGATGATCTGTCTGATAGTGTGTCTCGTTACTAACCACTGTCTGTAACTGATGATCTGTCTGATAGTAGTGTGTCTCGTTACTAACCACTGTCTGTAACTGATGATCTGTCTGATAGTAGTGTGTCTCGTTACTAACCACTGTCTGTAACTGATGATCTGTCTGATAGTAGTGTGTCTCGTTACTAACCACTGTCTGTTACTGATGATCTGTCTGATAGTGTGTCTCGTTACTAACCACTGTCTGTAACTAATGATCTGTCTGATAGTAGTGTGTCTCGTTACTAACCACTGTCTGTAACTGATGATCTGTCTGATAGTAGTTTGTCTCGTTACTAACCACTGTCTGTAACTGATGATCTGTCTGATAGTAGTGTGTCTCGTTACTAACCACTGTCTGTAACTGATGATATGTCTGATAGTAGTGTGTCTCGTTACTAACCACTGTCTGTAACTGATGATATGTCTGATAGTGTGTCTCGTTACTAACCACTGTCTGTAACTAATGATCTGTCTGATAGTAGTGTGTCTCGTTACTAACCACTGTCTGTAACTGATGATCTGTCTGATAGTAGTTTGTCTCGTTACTAACCACTGTCTGTAACTGATGATCTGTCTGATAGTAGTGTGTCTCGTTACTAACCACTGTCTGTAACTGATGATATGTCTGATAGTAGTGTGTCTCGTTACTAACCACGGTCTATAACTAATGATCTGTCTGATAGTAGTGTGTCTCGTTACTAACCACTGTCTGTAACTAATGATCTGTCTGATAGTAGTGTGTCTCGTTACTAACCACTGTCTGTAACTGATGATTTGTCTTATAATTAGAACATGCCTGTCGTCACTTTTCAGACAGACACTAAATGTACAAGGTTCTGTGAGGTAAACTAATCATCATACCCCAACTACATAACTTGCAGACCCACGGGTGGAACATCACATACTGGGTGATACGTTTCCATTCCCCGAAATAGACACGACCGTGTGAGAACCGTACAGTCGATTTGAGCTGCCATGTGACGTCGTATTGTTAACACACTGGAACGCTATCGCTCTCCGCACCTTGTTCAATATTCTGAATAAACTGTTCAAGTTGGCACAGAAGAATGCCTTAGCAGTTTTCACGTTTTTAGTTTCCTTTGTAACAATTTTATTTAATTTATTTCACCTTTAGTAGCTAGTTGAGAACAAGTTCTCATTTACAACTGCGACCTGTCCAAGATAAATAGTTATAAATGGATAGGATTCGTGCATAGACTACTCCACAGCACAGTCGCGTGAGTGTTGAAGATTTTCATTATGTAATTCAAAAAACATATTTATATGACCAAGTACCAACCTGTCTCCACCTATTTTGATAGCGTCCCTTATGATCGTTATGTAATAACATAATCATAATAACGTTAGGCTACTGTCCCGACTTGAATCAGTTGTTCCCTAATCGTCAGCTCATGTCTGTCCTACTTCCAATTAACTTGTCGTTCTTCAAAAACAACGGGCAAATCCAGTACCAGGAACGCGAAGCAGAAATCAATCTGCCGCTCAATGACGATGTCTGTGGTCTCGACGTGGACAACACCTACCGTGGCGGAAGCTGCGGGTAGCTATGCTGTCGAGTATATCATTTCCACGGCGCACTCACAGAAGACAAAATTCGGCCGAATGTCCACATCATCGTCTTCGATAGTAAAGAAGTCCGTGGGGAAAGGTAGACAAGACTGGAAGAGGAGAAGCGGTTGTCGGAGTTGTCAAAACGAAGGCAGAGGAGCACTGAGCACATGGAATGTCTGCTGGCTGACTTGTTGCGCCGAGCATCGCATCTACGAGCGCAGTGGGCAGTGGCTTATTCCCGCTTCCTCCTGCGTTGTTTTGTGTGTCCTACTAACTGTAGCCTTTACGGTCCAAGGACCTGCACAAAGGACATCACTGACATTCATTCGTACAGAGAGCGCTCATTATTCATATCTTGTGTATACATTTTTTTATCCAGAATCATGTTGGCTAAACAACATAATATTAGGCACTATAGGCCTAGTCCAAATATGGATAGCCTACGGCATTATACATTATGTGGGCTGAGAGGTTCTTGCTAAACCCTAGACCCGACATGTTCATTCAATTATGAAAATTAAAACATGCAAATTGACTTACACAATTCGAAGAACACAGAAAATGTCCATTCCCATATTAAAAAGCATGTGCACTGTGTTGTGGAACAAAGGGGCCTTTCATAATAAAACTGATGGAGGGAGGAAGCCAGCACCTGATTAGAAGGGGGTTATGGCTAAGGGGGGAGTCCACGTGCTTCACGTTGGCTGTGGTCAGATGGGAGGAAAGACTGAGGAGCTGTCTTGAATTCCAATCATGTGCGTTTTAACCTGACTCCATCTTTCCCGCCTATGATCTGAAGACACAGTGGAACCACCATAAAAAAAGGAATCGTATTACGGAAGTGGTCAGATGACGTGGTTGCTAAGCTACAGGACTGTTTTGCTAGCACAGACTGGAATATGTTCCCGGGATTCTTCCTGATGGCATTGAGGAGTACACCACATCAGTCACTGGATTCATCAATAAGTGCATCGATGACTTCGTCCCCACAGTGACCGTACGTACATACCCCGACCAGAAGCCATGGATTACAGGCAACATCTGCATTGAGCTAAAGGAGCAGGACTCTAACCCAGATGCTTATAAGAAATCCCGCTATGCCATCCAACAAACCATCAAACAGGCAACGCGTCAATACAGGAATAAGATTGAATCCTACTACACTGGCTACGACGCTCGTCAGATTTGGCAGGGCTCGCAAACTATTACGGACTAGAGGTCGACTGATTCATCGGAATGGCCGATTAATTAGGGCCGATTTCAAGTTTTCATAACAATCGGTAATCTGACTTTTTGGACGCTGATTATGGCGATCACATTGCAATCCACGAGGAAACTGCGTGGCAGACTGACTTCCTGTTACGGCAGGCTGACTTCCTGTTACGGCAGGCTGACTTCCTGTTACCCGAGTGCAGCGTCAAAAGGACCTTGAGGCTGCAAGGAGACAAGGTAAGTTGCTAGCTAGCATTAAACTTATCATAAAAAAACAACCAATCTTAACATAACCACTAGTTAACTACACATGGTTGATGATATTACTAGGTTAACTAACTTGTCCTGCGTTGCATGTAATCAATGCGGTGCCTGTTCATTTATCATCGTATCACAGCCTACTTAAACTTCCCCAAACAGGTGGTGATTTAGCAAAAGCGCATTCGCGAAAAAAGAACAATCGTTGCACAAATGTACCTAACCATAAACATCAATGTATTTCTTAAAATCAATACACAGAAGTATATATTTTTAAACCTGCATATTTAGTTAAAAGAAATTCATGTTCGCAGGCAATATTAACTAGGGAAATTGTGTCACTTCTTTTGTGTTCAGTGTGAGTAGAGTCAGGGTATATGCAAAAGTTTGGGCCTGGCTCGTTGCGAACTGTGTGAAAACCATAATTAATTTTCCAGAATTTTACATAATTATGACCATAACATTAAAGGTTGTGCAATGTAACAGCAATATTTAGACTTAGGGATGCCACCCGTTAGATAAAATACGGAACGGTTCTGTATTTCACTGAAAGAATAAACGTTTTGTTTTAGAAATGATTGTTTCCGGATTTGACCATATAAATGACCAAAGGTTGGTATTTCTGTGTTTATTATATTATTATTAAGTCTGATATGATATTTGATATAGCAGTCTGACTGAGCGGTGGTAGGCAGCAGCAGGCTCGTAAGCATTCATTCATTCAAACACTTTCCTGCGTTTGCCAGTAGCTCTTAGCAATGCTTGAAGCACAGCGCTATTCAAGCCTAGAAACTCCCGAGATTAGAATGGCAATACTAAAGTGCCTATAAGAACATCCAATAGTCAAAGGTATAAAAAAATATACAAATGGTAGTTTATGCTGGTAACAGGTATCACCAGCCAGCTTCAGTCCACACCACCACCAGGAGTATGGAGTTGAGAGTGTGCAGTGACATTCTACTTCTTAACTTTGACTTGAACACACTCATTTGGCTGAACAGCCGTTCAACCTCCGCATTTGAGTGTGGCAAGGAGAGGGCAGCGAGTGCAGCTTTGCACAGTTCTTCATAAGGATTTGACCCGGAAGAGTCCGTGTAGTTATTCACTTCAAAACCAGACTGTATTTTCAGTTGAGTCCCACCTAAACAGATGGATGTTTCTCCATTCGGAAACAATTTTATCACTTGTTTGAGGCTGGTACTTCAGTAGCTCAGCTACTTTAATCATTTCAGTGGTGTCTTTATTGTGCTTTAGTGTTTCCTTAACACTGAACAAGGCCATGTTTCGCAAGGATTCAAGGTTGTCTGGGAGCCTTGCTTGCAGCTCCTTGCTTAAAGAAACAATGTAGTTGATGCACTGTCTCCGAATGAACTTTTTGTCCTCTGGCGTAAGACTGGTAGGTCACCGAAGGTATGGTGATGGACTGAGTGATGATGCATCTTTCAGGACATCCATTGTTGCCATAAGGTTGACTACTCTGCTGCAAATTTGATGTTAAGAGGTGTACCAGATTGTCCAAAAACCTGACAGGATCAGTTTGCTCCTCCCTCAAATAACTTCACTGCAACTTGTACGTCAGACAGGATTGATTTCAAGAATGTCAGGTAGACATAGGTTGTCTTGTCCATGTACCTGGCGTGGAGCACAACCACCATGTAGCAATGCTCACTGGCATTGGTCAGTTCTTCCCACTGGCCCAATATACGAGTTACCGCAGCCTCAATTGATAGCCAGCGTGTGGCAAACACTTTGGTGATCTGCAGGGGTTTCTGGCCACAATTAATGGTGGAATACACTGCTTTGTACGCACCGTACCGTTTTTGGGGAAATAGAAAACCAGTTGTAGGTTTCCCTGATTAAGTACTCAACACTCCTAGGGATGGTTTCTTTGGATGCTGCACACACAGCGGATGGCACGCACAGCGAATGGCACGCACAGAGGATGGCACGCACAGCGAATGGCACGCACAGCGAATGGCACACACAGCGAATGACACGCACAGCGAATGGCACGCACAGCGAATGGCACGCACAGCGAATGGCACACACACCGAATGGCACACACAGCAGATGGCACACACAGCGAATGGCACACAGCAGATGGCACGCACAGCGAATGGCACACACGCACAGCGGATTAGTAGCAAATTGGGCAATGCATATTCTTCCTTTAAAATGTTGTGCAACCCGTTGTGCATCCCAGTCATCACGGACGCACAATCAGTGCCAATACCCTGAAGATTCTCGTTTTTAAGGTTACACTTCTCAAGAAACTCAGCTACTGCCTCTGCTATTGATCTGGCATCCCCCCCTCTCCAATTCAACCAGCCCGAGAAATGTGGACACAACCGTTATTTTTTTTAGCACTGAAATCCCGAATCACCAAATCCAGGTATTTTGAGACACTGACATCAGTGGACTCATCCAAAAGGAGACTGAACTTCTCATCCCCCACATCTGATGTTACCCTTTTGAGAAAATAAGGAGCCAGTACTCCCCTAATCATTTCTGTGCACTTGATACGGTGCATTTGTAAGTTTGTTCCTGCCACAGAATCTGAAAAGGCAGCTTTGCAAGCCATACTTTAAATGGTGGCATGCTAGCAGCGAACAATGCTCCGTTAATGGCCGTTGCCATAGTAGCTTCTACGCTTTTGCAGTTATCCACTTTCTAAACCAACTGTGGTAATATAGACTGCGTTGCGGGGTTGTACGGTTTTGCTTTTGCAAGCATATCTGATCTGCAGTACGCACAGTATGCCAGACAATCATCACCAATTACTGGCTTCAGCAACCCTTTCAATTCAGGTGCAGACTCCCACTCTTTTCTCTACAATTTTGATTGAGCCATGTTGATTGATGTTGTAAGTTCTGTTCAAGATCAAACATTCGTGACCAACTATATTCATTGGGTTTGTCTCGTCGACCGCATACTACTGCTGCTGCAGTAGTCAGCCAACAATGATTAGCAATTTGCTGAAATTGCAGCTGGCCTGCTGCTGCCTGTGCACGAGCTGAGCGCCTGCTGCTGACGTCACTCACAACGCACTTTTGCAGCCAGGCACGTGTGTTGTGACTGAGTGTGTGACAGAGAAAATCGTTGTAGTGTCATTTAGAGCTATATCTAGCAACACAATTGCTAAGTTGTCATCACTGTTAAAACACCGGTTGTAATTCATCTGTCACATTTGATTTGACATTATTGATGTGTCTGTGGGAAGGAGTCGTTTTTAATTTGTTTAATCCATACACTTACCCACCTCAATTAGCCTACGCATGAGGACAAATCCAATACAAAACTATAAATTGGTAAGTAAAACGTCATTGCACTCAATACAGCCAGAGGCAAAGACTCCGGTAGGAACAGTCATTTTCTTGAGACTGTGCGCTTCAGTGTGTAGCTCATTCATTCTGGTAGTGCTCCCTTCTTCCAACCGTGTTTCCATAGAAACCGCTGTGTGCAAGGCTGGGGTGTTTGTATGGCGCTTTTATATTGAGCCAGTCAGGCTTGGTCACCTGCTTTTTTCCCAGCCAGTCAGGCTTGGTCACCTGATTTCTCAAAAAGCTGAAAAGAACCCTGCAGCTGGGCTATTGGCAAATCCCCAACTAGACTAAGAAAACACACTCTGACCCATATCCTTGAACTCACTTTTTATAAACTAGGCCAACGTGCAATGAATGCACTGAGAGAGTGGAGAAACAAATGGCATTATTATGGTGCTGTGCTGAACAAGCTCTCATAACCTGGTAAACTAGAGCCCCACTCTGGCCAATGTGGCATACTGCATCACCAAATGTATCAGTGCCTAACTAAACAACAATGAAGTAAAACATGTATGAAAGTAGCGGAATGTAAGTAACATTTTAAATAACGCGTTATAAGGGCATTTACAATGCTTTGTTTTATTTACTTGTACACGTATTTGACACGTATAGTGCGTCATAACTCGTAATAGTAACATGATAATATACCCTCACTACACAGTCCCTCCAGGATTCTGTGATTTCACCTTTTTTGTTGTTTTTGTGCAAAATCCAAAATTTTCCGCATGTTATGCGATAGCTTGCAAATGTAAATCAGTCACCGCATTATTTCATCATTAAACAGTCAAATCGCGGCAAAAATCACTGTATAAAATTGTCTGATCAACGCGTTACAAAATGAGGGCTCGCAATATGAACTAATCACAGCGCATTTACCGCAACAACAAAAATATATCAAGCCACAATCTTTTACCTCACTAGTTCATTTTCGTTACCAACTGGACAGAAGCCATGCAAAATGTCAGAATTGCTGCAGCTAAAATTAAAACATTTTTGCACGCCACTAAACACAAAAAAAGAGGGTCTGACTATCATGCATAACGCGCTGTTTTTAGGGCATATCTGCCTGTTTGGACTAGCATTAGTGACTTTTCGTAGCAGGTTAGGATAATAAATGTGGCATGTTTGGAGAATTAACGTGGTTTAGGGTGAATAGGTTAAAGATTACAATGCAAACAGCTACGCATCGAAGACTGAAACTTGTTTGCTGTGTACGCTTGCTAAATTGCTGGATTTCTTTGAAAATGTGTGTCCTGTGATGCGATGATTGTGTTATTTTCTCTGAGCCCTTATACCAAAGCTTTAGGGTTAGGGAAATGGTAGGGTTAGCTAAAATTGTCCCCAACACCACTCAAACATACTTGTATTTAGTTACAATCAGGCTTGCCCTGAGAACTGTCTTGGTTTCCACTAATGGTATGCTGCACATTATGCATCCTCACCCTATTGGATACATGGGGTAACACAACATTACATTGTATGCATTCGACTAAAACGTTATTTTCAACAAGTAGGATCTATGATACATTATGCACAGGGCCGGCCCTAGCCTTTAGGGGGCCCTAAGCGAGATTTGGTTCGGGGACCCCCCCCACCACATCATAAGCAAAACATTTTAGTGCCTCTTGAAGGTGGAGAGTTTTAAAGTAAATTTTCTGCAATTCTACACATTTTGCCATTTTGGCGCAAAGAACATTTTGCAACTTTCTAACTTGTTTGACTTATTATCTACTTAATTTGCCATGAGTCGGAAAGAAAAATTTATCCTGCGATTCTCCACATGTTGCCATGACTTCGGTCATGTTAATATATCTGAATATGGTGTTCCTGAGAAGAAGGATCGTCATGCTGACGCTAGTGCTGTAGTTAAAGCTGCTCCACCATTCTAAATGCCCTTGGAAAATTGGCCTATAGTTTGATGACACGTTGAACTTTGAAATGCAATGTTTTGGGGTAAATCTTGGAGGGATTTTATATATTAAACTAGTTTATACGGAAACCGATGTCTCGTCTACCCCGTTACAGTATTCAATCCTGTCACCCTTGTCTCAACCCTGTTACAGTATTCAAGCCTGTCACCCTTGTCTCAACCCCGTTACAGTATTCAACCCTGTCACCCTTGTCTCAACCCCGTTACAGTATTCAACCCTGTCACCTTTGTCTCAACCCCGTTACAGTATTCAACCCTGTCACCTTTGTCTCAACCCCGTTACAGTATTCAACCCTGTCACCCTTGTCTCAACCCCGTTACAGTATTCAACCCTGTCACCTTTGTCTCAACCCCGTTACAGTATTCAACCCTGTCACCTTTGTCTCAACCCCGTTACAGTATTCAACCCTGTCACCTTTGTCTCAACCCCGTTACAGTATTCAACCCTGTCACCTTTGTCTCAACCCCGTTACAGTATTCAACCCTGTCACCTTTGTCTCAACCCCGTTACAGTATTCAACCCTGTCACCTTTGTCTCAACCCCGTTACAGTATTCAACCCTGTCACCTTTGTCTCAACCCTGTTACAGTATTCAACCCTGTCACCCTTGTCTCAACCCCGTTACAGTATTCAACCCTGTCACCTTTGTCTCAACCCCGTTACAGTATTCAACCCTGTCACCTTTGTCTCAACCCCGTTACAGTATTCAACCCTGTCACCTTTGTCTCAACCCCGTTACAGTATTCAACCCTGTCACCTTTGTCTCAACCCCGTTACAGTATTCAACCCTGTCACCTTTGTCTCAACCCCGTTACAGTATTCAACCCTGTCACCTTTGTCTCAACCCCGTTACAGTATTCAACCCTGTCACCTTTGTCTCAACCCTGTTACAGTATTCAACCCTGTCACCCTTGTCTCAACCCCGTTACAGTATTCAACCCTGTCACCTTTGTCTCAACCCCGTTACAGTATTCAACCCTGTCACCTTTGTCTCAACCCCGTTACAGTATTCAACCCTGTCACCTTTGTCTCAACCCCGTTACAGTATTCAACCCTGTCACCTTTGTCTCAACCCCGTTACAGTATTCAACCCTGTCACCTTTGTCTCAACCCCGTTACAGTATTCAACCCTGTCACCTTTGTCTCAACCCCGTTACAGTATTCAACCCTGTCACCTTTGTCTCAACCCCGTTACAGTATTCAACCCTGTCACCTTTGTCTCAACCCCGTTACAGTATTAAACCCTGTCACCTTTGTCTCAACCCCGTTACAGTATTCAACCTTGTCACCTTTGTCTCAACCCCGTTACAGTATTCAACCCTGTCACCTTTGTCTCAACCCCGTTACAGTATTCAACCCTGTCACCTTTGTCTCAACCCCGTTACAGTATTCAACCCTGTCACCTTTGTCTCAACCCCGTTACAGTATTCAACCCTGTCACCTTTGTCTCAACCCCGTTACAGTATTCAACCCTGTCACCCTTGTCTCAACCCCGTTACAGTATTCAACCCTGTCACCTTTGTCTCAACCCCGTTACAGTATTCAACCCTGTCACCTTTGTCTCAACCCCGTTACAGTATTCAACCCTGTCACCTTTGTCTCAACCCCGTTACAGTATTCAACCCTGTCACCTTTGTCTCAACCCCGTTACAGTATTCAACCCTGTCACCTTTGTCTCAACCCCGTTACAGTATTCAACCCTGTCACCTTTGTCTCAACCCCGTTACAGTATTCAACCCTGTCACCTTTGTCTCAACCCTGTTACAGTATTCAACCCTGTCACCCTTGTCTCAACCCCGTTACAGTATTCAACCCTGTCACCTTTGTCTCAACCCCGTTACAGTATTCAACCCTGTCACCTTTGTCTCAACCCCGTTACAGTATTCAACCCTGTCACCTTTGTCTCAACCCCGTTACAGTATTCAACCCTGTCACCTTTGTCTCAACCCCGTTACAGTATTCAACCCTGTCACCTTTGTCTCAACCCCGTTACAGTATTCAACCCTGTCACCTTTGTCTCAACCCCGTTACAGTATTCAACCCTGTCACCTTTGTCTCAACCCCGTTACAGTATTCAACCCTGTCACCTTTGTCTCAACCCTGTTACAGTATTCAACCCTGTCACCCTTGTCTCAACCCCGTTACAGTATTCAACCCTGTCACCTTTGTCTCAACCCCGTTACAGTATTCAACCCTGTCACCTTTGTCTCAACCCCGTTACAGTATTCAACCCTGTCACCTTTGTCTCAACCCCGTTACAGTATTCAACCCTGTCACCTTTGTCTCAACCCCGTTACAGTATTCAACCCTGTCACCTTTGTCTCAACCCCGTTACAGTATTCAACCCTGTCACCTTTGTCTCAACCCCGTTACAGTATTCAACCCTGTCACCTTTGTCTCAACCCCGTTACAGTATTCAACCCTGTCACCTTTGTCTCAACCCCGTTACAGTATTAAACCCTGTCACCTTTGTCTCAACCCCGTTACAGTATTCAACCTTGTCACCTTTGTCTCAACCCCGTTACAGTATTCAACCCTGTCACCTTTGTCTCAACCCCGTTACAGTATTCAACCCTGTCACCTTTGTCTCAACCCCGTTACAGTATTCAACCCTGTCACCTTTGTCTCAACCCCGTTACAGTATTCAACCCTGTCACCTTTGTCTCAACCCTGTTACAGTATTCAACCCTGTCACCCTTGTCTCAACCCCGTTACAGTATTCAACCCTGTCACCTTTGTCTCAACCCCGTTACAGTATTCAACCGTCACCTTTGTCTCAACCCCGTTACAGTATTCAACCCTGTCACCTTTGTCTCAACCCCGTTACAGTATTCAACCCTGTCACCTTTGTCTCAACCCCGTTACAGTATTCAACCCTGTCACCTTTGTCTCAACCCCGTTACAGTATTCAACCCTGTCACCTTTGTCTCAACCCCGTTACAGTATTCAACCCTGTCACCTTTGTCTCAACCCCGTTACAGTATTCAACCCTGTCACCTTTGTCTCAACCCCGTTACAGTATTCGACCCTGTCACCCTTGTCTCAACCCCGTTACAGTATTAAACCCTGTCACCCTTGTCTCAACCCCGTTACAGTATTAAACCCTGTCACATTTGTCTCAACCCCGTTACAGTATTCAACCCTGTCACCTTTGTCTCAACCCCGTTACAGTATTCAACCCTGTCACCTTTGTCTCAACCCCGTTACAGTATTAAACCCTGTCACCCTTGTCTCAACCCCGTTACAGTATTAAACCCTGTCACCCTTGTCTCAACCCCGTTACAGTATTCAACCCCGTCACCTTTGTCTCAACCCCGTCACATGACAATATTTGTTAAATAAAATGGCAAAGAATAATAAAGATGAATTTAGTAATTTCTGAGCTCAGTGTGAAATCTTAAGGACAATCCGAAGAAGATTAGATTTATGTTACAATTCTGAATGGAAAGGATTTTATTTAAAATGATAAGCCCGCTGACACATGTCTATTTCAGTGTAAAGCAACATTGCAATTTTACATACATTTTATATTTATAATAATTGAATTGATTTGGGGGACACATGAGCATTTAGGTAAATGTTGATTGTTATAACAAGTATCTTTTATAATCATATTCAGACAACTTCCATATTGTCTGTGACGGGGTTGAAGATAAATGGTGTCCATATCAGACAATAATGGACAATAATAAACAAGGGTTTTAATGCCCGAGATCGGAGAATGGGTTTTCTTGTAGGTTTAATATGTACTTAATGTCGTGGGGTTTTCAGAAAATGCATTTATTCGAGTTATTTTTTATTTTATTTATTTTTTACCGCAGCCCAAGAATGACCCATAAATTCTTGGTGGCCACTCAGGGTCTTTGCACATGCGCTCTAGCCAACAGCTCGCCGATACAGTGCGGCTAGACTACCTACATTATGATATAGTTTTTGTCAAACGGCAGTCAAGTATCGATGATGACGTCACCAGAATAAGACCATCGATATTTATTAGAAAGGAGCGTCAAGCTCATCACCTTGCTCTTTCACCTCCCCTGTGAAGTTCATCATAACTTATTTCATCTGTAGCCTAATAAACTGTATTCTTTCCCGATGAGTCGGAGTGAGAGGACAGCGCAACATGTCATCACGTGACTCCACATTTACGTCGACATTACGGTTATTATATCATTATTTGAGCATAAAGGTGTCTACAACGCTATTTCTCGCATAATTGATTTTAGACCCAAAATTATTGCACCGTGTCGAACGAACAAATTGTCTGTCCGCATTTATAAAATTGTACCGGCATTTCATGTTTCAATCAGCCTGGCCACGTCTTTTACATTCATCTGCATGAAATGAATGGAAACATGGTTACAGACCGACATGAGGGAAACATGGTTACAGACCGACATGAGGGAACACATGGTTACAGACCGACATGAGAGGGAAACATGGTTACAGACCGACATGAGAGGGAAACATGGTTACAGACCGACATGAGAGGGAAACATGGTTACAGACCGACATGAGAGGGAAACATGGTTACAGACCGACATGAGAGGGAAACATGGTTACAGACCGACATGAGAGGGAAACATGGTTACAGACCGACATGAGAGGGAAACATGGTTACAGACCGACATGAGAGGGAAACATGGTTACAGACCGACATGAGAGGGAAACATGGTTACAGACCGACATGAGAGGGAAACATGGTTACAGACTGACATGAGAGGGAAACATGGTTACAGACTGACATGAGGGAAACATGGTTACAGACTGACATGAGGGAAACATGGTTACAGACTGACATGAGGGAAACATGGTTACAGACTGACATGAGGGAAACATGGTTACAGACTGACATGAGGGAAACATGGTTACAGACTGACATGAGGGAAACATGGTTACAGACTGACATGAGGGAAACATGGTTACAGACTGACATGAGGGAAACATGGTTACAGACTGACATGAGGGAAACATGGTTACAGACTGACATGAGAGGGAAACATGGTTACAGACTGACATGAGAGGGAAACATGTTGACGCAATAAACCCGTATCATGTTGACGCAATAAACCCGTATCACGTTGACGCAATAAACCCGTATCACGTTGACGCAATAAACCCGTATCACGTTGACGCAATAAACCCGTATCACGTTGACGCAATAAACCCGTATCACGTTGACGCAATAAACCGTAATAACAACACCTATTGTGATCCTTTTCCTTCCCTGTGCTGTGGAGAAAAAAAAGACAAGACAGATGGGACAGGAGTGATTGTCTCATAAAAAGATTTATTTTTTCGCCTAAATGTACAAAGGCAAGTTACAGCATTGTATAAAAAAAGACATGTGGCAATGTACACTTTACATAAGAGAGAAACCCTTGGGGGGGGAAAGGGGGAGGGGCAAAGAGGGGGATGGAACCAAAACAAAACATAGCAATTAAAAAAAGCTGTAAACATCTTTCTCTCAAGTACCGATGACTGATACTGAGCTACTGCTCTGGGGACGTGGGTTTAGGGGGCGTGGGTTTAGGGGGGCGTGGGTTTAGGGGGGCGTGGGTTTAGGGGACGTGGGTTTAGGGGACGTGGGTTTAGGGGACGTGGGTTTAGGGGGGCGTGGGTTTAGGGGCCGTGGGTTTAGGGGGGCGTGGGTTTAGGGGGCGTGGGTTTAGGGGGCGTGGGTTTAGGGGACGTGGGTTTAGGGGGCGTGGGTTTAGGGGACGTGGGTTTAGGGGACGTGGGTTTAGGGGACGTGGGTTTAGGGGGCGTGGGTTTAGGGGACGTGGGTTTAGGGGACGTGGGTTTAGGGGACGTGGGTTTAGGGGGCGGGCTTATGAATAAAGAAACAGGAAAAGGAAATCCCACAAGAACATTGTCCTCCCGCGGCGGAGTAACACAAGGAATGACAGACTACCCAAGCACAGTGAGACAACACCTCAACAACGGCTGCCGTGGGAGTATGATCATTATCTAATTTCTCTGTCTGTATTAAAAAAAACAAAAAAGAATCCCCAAACTCGATCCTCCCAAAAAAATGTATCAAGCACTTTTTTCCGCGTATCATAAAAATAAAAATAAACATTTTTCACCAGCAGAGGTCCTGGTTTAACAGACCCGTTAAATGAGTATTAATATATAATCTGGTTCTGACCTCCGATCACACTCCATACAGAACGTGTTAAAAGCATTTTATTTTTTAACACGGGCTCTTCTCCCATTGTATGACAAGACATATTTCCAAACAAAACCTAAACCCTCTACTTCAGAGAAAAGGACAGGGGGCGGGGGGGGGAATATAATCTGTGCCAGCATCCAATCAAGGCTGAGCATCAACAGTATTGTGGTGAGAGTAGGGCTTATCAACCAGGTCACCCGTCAACAACATTCATACAACAGTAACATATGAACTGACATCACTACAGGACAGGACAGAACCAAAGTCAACCTCGATGAGCTTACCATAGAAATAGAAGCAATAGAATGGCATTCCAGACGTCATTGAACATTGACTTGAATGGAGATCCCCCCCCCTTTTTCTAGTGACTGGATCATTATGGATCCTACAGGCCTCTTATGTTAGTGTTTATCAGGGTAATTCAACTGGAACGTGTCTGATTAGGAGAACTATTAGAGTATTACTGGAATGAATGGACTCTCACAGGGGGCAGTGCTCTGAGCACGGCCTATATAATTGTTCATGATAGCGTTGGCCTGATCTCTTGGTGAATGAAACGCCACTTTGGTCTGTTTGAGGTCTGTTTCACCGCCGCTGCCACAACAAACGTGTCATTCCCATTGGCTTCGCTAAATCACATTTATGTATAAAACACACACACACAAAAAAAAATCAAATTTATTAGTTCAGATTTCCTGTGCTGCTCTCTCAAAAGCACGCCAGATCCATGAAGGGCAAGGAAAGCATCACGGCGAATCAGATTTACTGATTTACAGACAGGCGGTTGAGTGGGCGCTGTGCGGCTGCGGCAGGATGAATGGGGATCATTAGCAGGAGAAGAGAGGACGCGGTGGGAGAATCTGAGTTCTACCTCTCTATCACTCCTCTGTGGGCAGCTGCTCGGCCCTCAACCTTCGTCTATCCCGGCAGGTAGTAATAACAACACAAAGCATTCATGAGCAGTATCTCATGGAAACAAAAAACAAACAACAAACAAGAGCAACAAATGAGGGTTAAAATGACAAGGTTGAAATGTGACTTGTTTTCCTTGAGGGTGGTCGAGGCGGCTTGGGAACGTGTGTGACGAGGGGACTAAAATGGCATCATGGGCTTCAAGAGTGGGGATACAGGCTACTGGTGGAGGGGTTAATAACAACAGAGGCTACTGAAGGGTTGGACTCCACAGTTTATATTATATCAACAATGGAAAGGGGTGGGGGGGAGAAGGCTAACAAGACAGAAAGCATAGGACATTTTCCAATAGCGTCCGACAACCGTTGAAAAACGAATTCCTCTGTACACTTTAAACAGAAACCACAGTGAGAGGGGCGGAGATGGGAACAGTGTCCCAAAGCAATGTGCATCTGACTTGATCCACTAGGAGGGACATTGTGCGGGGCTAATGTTTACACCATGCAGCCACACACAAACAGACAGAGATAGTTGGAAAGGAGAGGGAGGTGAGAGGAGGTGGGCCTGCAGGAGAGACTCCATTTTGAAATTGCGCTCATTCACCAAAAAATTAACAGGGGCATGTGCCAACTCCCAGTAACACAGCACTCCACAACTAGAAGTCCTAGAATAAATATTACAGGAGAGAGCTGCCCGTCTCTCCATCACTACAGGCCAGAACAGAGGGAGAGAGCTGCCCGTCTCTCCATCACTACAGGCCAGAACAGAGGGAGAGAGCTGCCCGTCTCTCCATCACTACAGGCCAGAACAGAGGGAGAGAGCTGCCCGTCTCTCCATCACTACAGGCCAGAACAGAGGGAGAGAGCTGCCCGTCTCTCCATCACTACAGGCCAGAACAGAGGGAGAGAGCTGCCCGTCTCTCCATCACTACAGGCCAGAACAGAGGGAGAGAGCTGCCCGTCTCTCCATCACTACAGGCCAGAACAGAGGGAGAGACCTGCCCGTCTCTCCATCACTACAGGCCAGAACAGAGGGAGAGTGAGTGCAGTCATATCTACTGAGCATCCTCTGACAGCTCTAGAGAGTTTCCCCTTTGTGTTCTTACATGTCCATTGATGAGGGACGACTGCAGATAACCCATGATGCAGTTCGGTGAGAGACTAGCGACAGCCAGACGGTGGCTTGCAGACCGTTCTCATATAGCCATGTAGGTCCCAGACAGTGTGCATAAACAGACAAAACAAAAGCCTTGTGCACTTTACGACCTGGGCTACCTGCCTGCCTGCCTGCCTGTCTGAGAACCCCTCTCCCCCTCCAGCCTCTGCAGTGCCCAGTGAAGATGGAACTAGAGGCAACATCTGAAGAGTCCAGGCAGCTCCTCTGATTAGTGCAACCTGCCAGGTCACAGCTTGGAAAGCACCAGGATGGTACATCTCTGCTCCTCTCTGTTCCTCTTCTCTCTTAGCCAAAGTACCTCCAGGCACAAATATGTCCTCTCCCTTTAAGCCAGGGCCCTTGCTGAGCAGCTGGGAGCTGGAGCAGATGCATTGGAGCTACTTTGTAAACTGCATGACCCTTTGGGAAAGGAAACCAGGAGACAGCTGTCACCGCCACCACAGAAAGGCCAGTAGCGTTCAACACAGGGACAAACAGCCAAAGGAGTTTGTTTTACCACTGGGTCAGAGTGAGATGGAAACATGGTCGTCAAGCCAACAAGACACAAAGAAAAAAAAAAATATTCAAATAAACTGCTAAAATAATACAAAAACATGAATAGTGACGAGACTAATGCTGTGGAACGAACAACGCACCAAAATAAAAAGCCTTGTACAAATAAAAAGCAACAAAACAACAAACACGGATAGTTTGACTCTCTGAATGAACTCAAGTAGGCGATTGATAACTTTTCACACAAAACAACTACAGATTCAACATGAATGTCTGTCCTCCTGGAACTGAACAGAGGAAGAGGAGGGCTGTCTCTGTCAGTATTAAGGAGAAGAGCAACTTCGGCTTGCATAGAAAGCCCAGAGTGGTGGAGAGGGATGGAGACAACGAAAACCAGTCGCTCCCCTTTCAGTCACCCCTCCTCTGGCCCAAACAACGACCCCCCCCCCCCAAAAAAAATGGGTCCATTGCAATGAATGTCTCAAAATGTCAGTGGGTAGTTTGGTGGATGAATGAAACAACCCAGAAGTCAAGCTGCAGCCCATTACGCTGAGTCTCAGGGTCAGCCATCAGTCCTATAGGTCCATATCTCTATGTAGTGATTTATGATTGACCCCTGTCCCATCTGCACCCTCCACTTCCAATATGGCCGTCCGTGTGATAAGGCCTCACTCCATCAGAACGTGTCAGCCTCGTCAGGCCTCTGACCTTTTAGTCCATCACGTGACTGGCTGGCCGGCCAGAGGATGGGGCTCGGCGAGCCCTCAACCCAGCCACGGGAAGCCTTGCCGTAGGGTGGCCATCCCACTAGCGGAGGGAGGAGGAAGCAGAACAGCCGGAACAACCAGGCAGAAACTAAAAAAAACACACCAAACACCATTGAACTGATGTCTTAAAATGAGCTCTGCAGCAGGCTTCTTCGTGTGATCCAGTCACATGGCTCCAAGCAAGGTCGAGGTCAGCCAATCAGGTCTCCCTGTGGGGAAAAAAAAAAACAGACGGGGAGAGTTATATGACAGCAATGCTAAGAATTTAACATCCACATTCAACAAGATGATTGGCCTGTAAACTTACATTGTAGTTAAGCCCTACAGATAACCGCACATACTGTATACACTGACACTTTCAATGTAATGTAGTTGATGTCGGATCATATTTTGTCCAGCAGAGGGCATCATAGACTGCAGTTTCATCAAACAACCAGAAATCCTTCTAGTCGTCAGACAGAAGCGTTTATTTCTTGACTTAGAAAAAAAGAGAAAGAGAAACACTACATGGTCAAAAGTATGTGGACACCCCTTCAAATTAGTGCATTTGGCTATTTCAGCCACACCCTTTGCAGACAGGTGTAAACAATTGAGCACACAGCCATGCAATCTGCATAGACAAACATTGGCAGTAGAATGGCCTTACTGAGGAGCTCAGTGACTTTCAACGTGGCACCGTCATAGGATGCCATCTTTCCAACTAGTCAGTTCATCAGACTTCTGCTCTGCTAGAGCTGCCCCGGTCAACTGTAAGTGCTGTTGCAACACTCACTGCCGAGTTCCAAACTGCCTCCGGAAGCAACGTCAGCACAAGAACTGTTCGTCGGGAGCTTCATGAAATGGGTTTCCATCACGAGGCTGCTGAGGGGAGGGACAGAGCAAATGGAATGGCATCAAACACCTGGAAACCACGGAAACCATGTGTTTTGATGTATTTGATACCATTCCACTTACTCCGCTCCAGCCATTAACACGAGCCAGTTCTCCCCAATAAAAAGGTACCACCAATTTCCTGTGGTTTCCGTGGCCAAGCAGCCGCACACAAGCCTAAGATCACCATGTGCAATGCCAAGAGTTGGCTGGAGTGTTGTAAAGCTCGTCGCCATCGGACTCTGGAACAGTGGAAACGCGTTATCTGGAGTGACGAATCACGCTTCGCCATCTGGCAGTCTGACAGACAAATCTGGGTTTGGCGGATGCCAGGAGAACACTACCTTTACCAATGTATAGTGTCAACTGTAAAGTTTGGTGGAGGAGGAATAATGGTCTGGGGCTGTTTTTCATGGTTCGGGCTAGGCCCCTTAGTTCCAGTGAAGGGAAATCTTAACGCTACAGCATACAATGACATTCTAGACGATTCTGTGCTTTGGGGAACAGTTTGGGGAAGGCCCTTTCCTGTTTCAGCATGACAATGCCCCCGTGCACAAAGCAAGGTCCATATAGAAATGGTTTGTCAAGACCGGTGTGGAAGAACTTGACTGGGCTGCACAGAGCCCTTACCTCAACCCCATCGAACACCTTTGTAATTAATTGTAACGCGAGCCAGGCCTAATCACCCAACATCAGTGCCCGACCTCACAATGCTCTTGTGGCTGAATGGAAGCAAGTCCCCGCAGGAATGTTCCAACATCTAGTGGAAAGCTTTCCCAGAAGAGTGGAGGCTGTTATAACAGCAAAGGTGGGACCAAATCCATGTTAATGCCCTCGATTTTGGATTGAGATGTTTGACAAGCAGGTGTCCACATACTTTTGTGGTGTAGCCATTTAGTGTAGCTATATTGACACTATTCTGGATCAAAGAGCATGTTTAAACATCAGGAAGAAACGTGTGTGTGTGTGTGTGTGTGTGTGTGTGTGTGTGTGTGTGTGTGTGTGTGTGTGTAAGCAGGGTCAGTTTGTTCATTTGTTGGAGGATCTGGTTCCTCCTTACCATTCTCATCTCCGTGCAGGGGGGTACATGGAGGGGGAGGAGGCTTGTTGACTGGCAACTATGGCTGATGAAGAGAGACCTGTGAAGGAAGAGCCACTAGTTAGATACACCTCCATATACTCATAACTCCAGATTTAGTCAATACACCAAAGTTACGGATTATATTTTGTTAATGTTTTCTTTTCTGTATGACTTTAGGTGGGAGAAAAAGGTCTCACAAAGTTATATCATTTCACAGTTCGGTAATTGCCATATAAAAGCGTTCTATTTGAGCAGCTAGCCAACGCTGTAGGCCGAGATGTGTCCTTGCGCGTTCTATTTGAGCAGCTAGCCAACGCTGTAGGCCGAGATGTGTCCTTGCGCGTTCTATTTGAGCAGCTAGCCAACGCTGTAGGCCGAGATGTGTCCTTGTGCGTTCTATTTGAGCAGCTAGCCAACGCTGTAGGCCGAGATGTGTCCTTGCGCGTTCTATTTGAGCAGCTAGCCAACGCTGTAGGCCGAGATGTGTCCTTGCGCGTTCTATTTGAGCAGCTAGCCAACGCTGTAGGCCGAGATGTGTCCTTGCGCGTTCTATTTGAGCAGCTAGCCAACGCTGTAGGCCGAGATGTGTCCTTGCGCGTTCTATTTGAGCAGCTAGCCAACGCTGTAGGCCGAGATGTGTCCTTGCGCGTTCTATTTGAGCAGCTAGCCAACGCTGTAGGCCGAGATGTGTCCTTGCGCGTTCTATTTGAGCAGCTAGCCAACGCTGTAGGCCGAGATGTGTCCTTGCGCGCTCTATTTGAGCAGCTAGCCAACGCTGTAGGCCGAGATGTGTCCTTGTGCGTTCTATTTGAGCAGCTAGCCAACGCTGTAGGCTGAGATGTGTCCTGGTGCTTAAGCTTGTTTGTAGGCGGGCGTCCAGCCATCACTTACCTGTGGCGTAGGACAGGTCGTACTGCCCCGAGAGCAGCGGGTAGCCCAGGTGGTGATGGGAAGGCATGATGCGCTGTGAGGGAGAGGAACGCGGCCGGTCCAAGTCTCGCTCGCGCTCGGCCACAGCGCGCTCCCGTTCCCTTTCATGCGAGGAGGTCTTGTCGCCAACCGTGGGCGACTTGCTCTTGTACTGGCTGGCGTGCTGCTGAAGGATGTCCAGGGCCTTGGCCTCGGAGGACGACTTGCCACTGACCGTGGGGCTGGCGCGCGCTGCCTTCTCGCCGCCTTCCTCGCCCGGCCCCATCTTACTACCATAGGGGGAGAATGAGTAGTAGGACCCTGTCGGTGAGAGAGGACGTTAAACACCATGACACCAGAGTCATTAAGTGTTCCCATTTACAATCAAACAAACATGAAAATAAATGCATATCAGTGTTCATTCATTATTTATTTATTTATTTTTTCAATTTTGTACATCATCATAATACAGATTTGAACAATCCAATGGCATAGCTGTATGTACAGTGCATTCGGAAATACTTCTATAAATAAGATACTTGTTTTTTATTTTGAAAACATTTGTAAAAAAAATCTAAATAACCTGTTTTCGCTTTGTCATTATGGGGTATTGTGAAGTCATTATGGGGTATTGTGATGTCATTATGGGGTATTGTGATGTCATTATGGGGTATTGTGATGTCATTATGGGGTATTGTGATGTCATTATGGGGTATTGTGAAGTCATTATGGGGTATTGTGATGTCATTATGGGGTATTGTGATGTCATTATGGGGTATTGTGAAGTCATTATGGGGTATTGTGATGTCATTATGGGGTATTGTGATGTCATTATGGGGTATTGTGTGCAGATTGATGATGGAAAAAAAGCCATTTAATCCATTTTAGAATAAGGCTGTAAACGTAACAAAATGTGGAAAAGGGGAAGGGGTCTGAATATTTTCCCGAATGTACTGTATCCTGTTAGCAGTAGCATTAACTCTTACCAGGGTAGTTCTGCATCATGACTGATGGCATCCCACGGTAGCCTGGGTGGCTGGGGTCATAGCCCTGGCCGTAAGCGTAGGCTCCATGCATGTAAGGCATGTAGCCTTGGTGCTGGGCCATGGGAGAGGAGAACTGCATGTGGCCAGCGGTGGCCCTTGGGTCCTTTCCCACCCCCCGGTGTTCCTCCAAGGCCAAAGACAACCGGGGCTCAACCCCCTCTTTGCTCTCCTCCTTCGGGGTGGGGTCTTTGGGCCGAGCCCTCTCGTCCCTGCCCTCCTTGCCCTTTCGGTCTCTGTCCCGCTCTCCTCGGTCTCTTTCCCTGTGGCGCTCCACGTCCTGTGGTTTCTGGGCCTCAGGGTATTTGCTGGGGTAGAGGTAAGGCCACAGCCGCGAGTCAGGCTCCTGAAAACAACACAAAACATCTCATTACAGACATCTCATCAGTTGTGTCCTACAAAAATTAACCTTCACTTAAACATTTCCCAGAATACACAAACCAGCATGCACTTCTACTCAGTTTTATAGTGATCATTTGACATACATTTGTCTAACATCCAATCACAATCGGCCGATTCAAACACAACCGTGTTAGGTTACCTGTCTGTACCACATGGCCTGTTCCATGGCCGAGGGCCTGCCGGACTCCATGCCCGCCTTGGGTTCATCCCCCTTCCCATGGTGCCCTCCTTCACTCAGCTTCATCTTCAGTCCTTCAGCCTGCTGGGCCGGTGCCTTGGCGTCCTCCCCCTTGGGCATGATGACCGATGACTTGGTCTGCTCCGAGGAGGACGAGGGCTCTTTGGGCGGCTTGCCCTGGGGCGGCCCGCCTTTGCCCAGGTCTGTGACACTGGGAGCCTTGGACAGGGTGGGGGGCACCAAAGCCTTCTGCTTCCATTCCTCACCCCGCTCCTTCCCTGAGGAGCCCTCTCGCTCTCGCTCCTTTCCAGCAGCGTCTGATTTCTTCTCTGTGGCGCGGTGCTGCTCGGCTACCACCTGCCTCTGCCGCTCATCGTACTGCTGCCGGTAGGCCGGGTTGGTGTTCAGCAGGTGGTTGTGGTAGGCCTGGTCCGGGTGGTAGGCGTACGGGGGAACGTAGGCGTACTGGTTGTAGTAGAGAGGCTGCATATACATGTTGGAGCGCTGCTGGATGACCGAGGCCTGTTGCTGCTGCTGTTGCCCCGGTCCAGAGGTACCTATCTCGGGCTTACGCTCCTCCTGCTGCTCCTGCTTGACCTTACGCTCCTCCTGCTGCTCCTGCTTGACCTTACGCTCCTCCTGCTCCTCTTTTTTCACCTTGACCTGGGCCCCCTCCTGTTGTGTGCCCCCCGTGGCTGACACCCCCGGGCTAGGGTTGGCGTAGTTTGGGGAGTAATAATTTTCGTAGCCGGGATAGTAGGGGGACTCCTTGCTGGCTGTTTGGGTGGGGAACAGGGACTTCTTGGCCCCCTCTCGGGTGACCTGCTCCTCGGACTTGACTCCCTTAACGCCCTCCACCCGGCCCTCGCCATCCTCGCCCGCGTCTGAGATGTCAGAGTAGGCCGGGCTGTTGGTCTTCACCGAGGAGTTGTCGGCTCCGTTCTGTGTGACCACATGGATTGGGGTGAGGGGCTGGGCCATGCCTCCAGCCTCTATCCTGCTGGCCACACCGATGGAGGGACTGGGAGCGTTGTCGGTAAAGCTGTAGATCTTGTCCGCCTCGGCCTTGATGCTGGCCAGCCGGCTCTGGTGGGGGTCTGATGAGCCGTTCAGCAGCCCGTCGCCTTTGCTCCCCGGGTCCGAAGATTCAGAGTACGGGCTCTTGCCTTCCTCTGGCTTTCCCCCTTTCCCTTTGGGGCTATCTCCCTCCTTTCCTGCCTCCTTCTTCTTCTTGTCTTTCTTCTTCTTGTCCTTGGAGCCGCTCAGCGCTGGGTTCACAGACGAGGGGTCTCCCAGGGCGGAGGGCTTGGGCTGGATCGCTTTCAGCTGTGGGCTCTTGGGGATAGACTGAACTGCTGAACTAATGGCAGGGGTGGAGCCAGGGCTGGCTGCAGGGAAGCCACCTGCCGTCTGTAGGGAGTAGAGCTGCTGAGGTGGTATGGTCGGGGCGATGGGCCGCGTTAACTTCATGCCCTTCTGGGCCAGCTTGTCTGCCTTGGAGCCGCTACCCGTCTTCTTGGCTTTGTCCTTCTTGTCGTCCATGCCGTCGTTGCTGGCCTCGTCCGTTAGGCAGGGCCCGTCCTCACAGCCATCCATGGGCATGCCCCCTGCCTCTAGATCGACCTCGCAGGGCTTCTTTTTACCCTGCTTGGAGCCAAACTTACCCGAGGAGGGCGACGGAGTCTGGGCCTCAAAGCCCCTACCCTTGGGCGTGACTGAGCGAGCCGGTGACAAGCAGCCCCTTTGAGAGATGGAGGCCCCATTGCAGCTGCTCGGATCGGGGTGGAGCGTAGAGTCCTCCCCGTACTCACTGTCCCCGTCCATGTCCAGCCTGATGTCATCATCATTGTGGGCACGGGCCTGGTGGTACTTGAGGCCATTAATGTGCTTGTACTTCTTGTTGCAGTTGGGGTGCGGGCAGTCAATGAGCACCGGCGAAGGGCAGTTGCGGTCGAGTTGCTGTGGGGGCAGTGGCTCCATCTTTATGCTGGGTTTGCCAGGGAGGACGATGTGAGGCGGCTGGGGCACTCCTCCAGGGCCGCTGTTGGAGTTGGTGCGCATGCGTTTGCTGCCCTTGGTGTCCTCCGAGCTGGAGTTGGGCTCCATGTCTGAGGCGGGCTTGTTCTTGCGCTTGTTAGCCGACGAAGGGCTGGCTTTGACGTCTTCTGTGTTGCTGTTGGGCGGCGTGCCCCGTCGGCTCTTGCTGCTGCTGTTGGCGGCGCGCGTCTTGCTGGTGCCGCTGCCCTTGTTGTCCGACGAGTTGCTATTCTCGTTGACGGGTGTGTTTCCGTTAGGCCTCATCCTCTTCCCCCGGCCCCGGCCGTTCCTCATCTCCAAGTCACTGGTGGGGGACTCACAGAACCTAGAGGAAAACCAAAGCCAGAGAATTAAACCTATCCGCCATTAACACCCCACCACAATAACAGAGCCTCAAACCAGAGAACTCACTGCCCTCATCAATTCTCACCACAATAACAGAGCCTCAAACCAGAGAACTCACTGCCCTCATCAATCCTCACCACAATAAGAGCCTCATCAATCCTCACCACAATAACAGAGCCTCAAACCAGAGAACTCACTGCCCTCATCAACCCTCGCCTCAAACCAGAGAACTCACTGCCCTCATCAACCCTCACCACAATAACAGAGCCTCAAACCAGAGAACTCACTGCCCTCATCAACCCTTGCCTCAAACCAGAGAACTCACTGCCCTCATCAATTCTCACCACAATAACAGAGCCTCAAACCAGAGAACTCACTGCCCTCATCAACCCTCGCCTAAAACCAGAGAACTCACTGCCCTCATCAACCCTCACCACAATAACAGAGCCTCAAACCAGAGAACTCAATGCCCTCATCAACCCTCACCACAATAACAGAGCCTCAAACCAGAGAACTCACTGCCCTCATCAAACCTCACCACAATAACAGAGCCTCAAACCAGAGAACTCGCTGCCCTCATCAACCCTCACCACAATAACAGAGCCTCAAACCAGAGAAATCGCTGCCCTCATCAACCCTCACCACAATAACAGAGCCTCAAACCAGAGAACTCACTGCCCTCATCAACCCTCACCACAATAACAGAGCCTCAAACCAGAGAACTCACTGCCCCCATCAATCCCCACCACAATAACAGAGCCTCAAACCAGAGAACCCGCTGCCCTCATCAACCCTCACCACAATAACAGAGCCTCAAACCAGAGAACTCACTGCCCTCATCAACCCTCACCACAATAACAGAGCCTTAAACCAGAGAACTCGCTGCCCTCATCAACCCTCACCACAATAACAGAGCCTCAAACCAGAGAAATCGCTGCCCTCATCAACCCTCACCACAATAACAGAGCCTCAAACCAGAGAACTCACTGCCCTCATCAACCCTCACCACAATAACAGAGCCTCAAACCAGAGAACTCACTGCCCCCATCAATCCCCACCACAATAACAGAGCCTCAAACCAGAGAACCCGCTGCCCTCATCAACCCTCACCACAATAACAGAGCCTCAAACCAGAGAACTCACTGCCCTCATCAACCCTCACCACAATAACAGAGCCTTAAACCAGAGAACTCACTGCCCTCATCAACCCTCACCACAATAACAGAGCCTTAAACCAGAGAACTCACTGCCCTCATCAATCCTCACCACAATAACAGAGCCTCAAACCAGAGAACTCACTGCCCTCATCAATCCCCACCACAATAACAGAGCCTCAAACCAGAGAACTCACTGCCCTCATCAACCCTCACCACAATAACAGAGCCTCAAACCAGAGAACACTGCCCTCATCACTCCCCACCACAGTAACAGAGCCGCAAACCAGAGAACTCACCAATCCCCACCAACAGCCAATAGATAGTATTGTTTTAATATCTAGCTTCTAAGTAAAGCTGGTGAACCACTCCACGGAGCTCTCACAATCCTGTTGCTATTCTTCTCTGAATCATCCCCGCTCCGAGAAGGGCTATTACTAGCGGCTCTGGGAGAGGACCTGCGACAGATTCTGATCCTCTCCTTATCCCCCAATCTCAACAGCCCAGTGTGTTCTGACAGATCGCCAAGCGCCACAGGGCTTGACAGGATTAGGCAACGTTGATCAGATAGGAGATAACATCCTGCCTTTACACAACAGCCAACAGGGGCTAGAGAGAGAGGTAACGAGAGAGAGAGAGGGGTAGCGCGAGAGACAGGGGTAGCGTGAGAGAGCGAGAGGGGTAAGGAGAGAAAGGGGTAGCGTGAGAGAGTGAGAGGGGTAAGGAGAGAAAGGGGTAGCGTGAGAGAGCGAGAGGGGTAAGGAGAGAAAGGGGTAGCGTGAGAGAGCGAGAGGGGTAAGGAGAGAAAGGGGTAGCGTGAGAGAGCGAGAGGGGTAAGGAGAGAAAGGGGTAGCGTGAGAGAGTGAGAGGGGTAAGGAGAGAAAGGGGTAGCGTGAGAGAGCGAGAGGGGTAAGGAGAGAAAGGGGTAGCGTGAGAGAGTGAGAGGGGTAAGGAGAGACAGGGGTAGCGTGAGAGAGCGAGAGGGGTAAGGAGAGAAAGGGAGATGTAACTAGAGATAGGTAACAAGAAGGAGAGAGAGGTAACGAGAGAGAGGGGAAATGAGAAAGAGGGGAAATGAGAGAGAACGAGAGAGAGAGGAGAAATGAGAGAGAACGAGAGAGAGAGGAGAAATGAGAAAGAGCGAGAGAGAGAGGGGAAATGAGAGAGAACGAGAGTGAGAGGGGAAATGAGAGAGAACGAGAGAGAGAGGGGAAATGAGAAAGAGCGAGAGAGAGAGGGGAAATGAGAGAGCGAGAGAGAGAGGGGAAATGAGAAAGAGCGAGAGAGAGAGGGGAAATGAGAAAGAGCGAGAGAGAGAGGGGAAATGAGAGAGAGCGAGAGAGAGAGGGGAAATGAGAGAGAACGAGAGAGAGAGAGGGGAAATGAGAGAGAACGAGAGAGAGAGGGGAAACGAGAGAGAGAGCGAGGCAACGAGATAGATAGCGAGGCAACGAGAGAGAGAGCGAGGCAACGAGAGAGAGAGCGAGGCAACGAGAGAGAGAGCGAGGCAACGAGAGAGAGAGCGAGGCAACGAGAGAGAGACAAAGAGGTTGGCAAGAGAGAGAGACAAAGAGGTGGGCTAGAGAGAGAGACAAAGAGGTGGGCTAGAGAGAGAGACAAAGAGATGGGCGAGAGAGAGACAAAGAGGTGGGCGAGAGAGAGAGACAAAGAGGTGGGCGAGAGAGAGAGACAAAGAGGTGGGCGAGAGAGAGAGACAAAGAGGTGGGCGAGAGAGAGAGACAAAGAGGTGGGCGAGAGAGAGACAAAGAGGTGGGCGAGAGAGAGACAAAGAGGTGGGCGAGAGAGAGACAAAGAGGTGGGCGAGAGAGAGAGACATGCTCAACTTGAGCTCCTGATATATTTCATATTTTTTTCTTCATAAAATGAGATTAACACTCAAATCTAAAAAGAATTTCAGACAAGTGATGAACAACAACTCTATTCATTCAGAATAGAAAAAAGTTACTTTGAGCCTCAAGTTTTGACTCGAGCTAGCCAGCATGCTAACAAGCTAGCCAGCATGCTAACAAGCTAGCCAGCATGCTAACAAGCTAGCCAGCATGCTAACAAGCTAGCCAGCATGCTAACAAGCTAGCCAGAAGAAACCTAGCAAGGGGAGTTAATACAACTACATCAAACGACCAAACTGAGTGAGTAAACCAAAAAGGAGACGGACTAACTTTAAACATATCTTCTGTTTTTTTGTGTGAAGATTTGTCACTCTTTTTGCTGGTTTTTGAGCTAAATTACAGCTAGCTGGCAACAGCAGCAGACGAACAAATCGGTTGCCATGGCAACGGGACAGCAGAACAGAGCAGCAGCAGTAGTAGCAGAGCCCACAAGCACCATGTCCCCACTCCTCCTCAGCGCTGAGTCCATTCTCTACCCTCCAGAGGCCAAAAATAACAATGAGGAAAGCTTTTAAACAGACACTACTAAAGGGGAGGCCAGAAACCCTTTTCGCAGACCTCTACAAAAACGGTGATGTGAGTAATCTCATCTTCCTCACTGACCAGCCAAATGCATGGCGCTCAGCAGTCTGCTCTCACTACCCATCCATGAAGAAAGAGGGAATCTGTAATGGGTGGAAGCTGTAAGTCAAAGAGACAGATGACCCTGACAGCACCACGATAACAATCAACCTCTACAAGACTGGGACTGTCATGGTGCAAGGTAACATTAGGCTGTTTGAAACAGACTTTCAGACCATTAAGGAGAGAGCAGAGAAAGATAAGGACACCACCAGTGACATGCCCTCCCACCAGACAAACTCCACCAGCACCACCCTCACCCCTACTATCCCCACCCAAGAAGGCACATCCAGCACCTCTCTTCCCACCATAGTGGAGGACATGCCCCAGGAGGAGAGCGACCCCCTCAGTGCAGAGCAGGCTCAGGCCCTCCTCACCACCATGGCTGCATGAGGGATGAGTTCACCAGACTGGAGATGGTCCTGCTGAGGGCGAGCGTGAACAAACAGCAACCAGACAACCACACCTTCGAGGAGCTCCTAACCAAGGTGAGGACAGAGAAGGACAGTAGCCTTGCAACACAGCTGAAAGAGGTTCAGCAAGAGAGAGACGGACTCAAGAGAGAGCTGGCTGATCTAACAAAGGAGGTGAGAGAGCTGGCTGATCTAACAAAGGAGGTGAGAGAGCTGGCTGATCTAACAAAGGAGGTGAGAGAGCTGGCTGATCTAACAAAGGAGGTGAGAGAGCTGGCTGATCTAACAAAGGAGGTGAGAGAGCTGGCTGATCTAACAAAGGAGGTGAGAGCTGGCTGATCTAACAAAGGAGGTGAGAGCTGGCTTATCTAACAAAGGAGGTGAGAGAGCTGGCTGATCTAACAAAGGAGGTGAGAGAGCTGGCTGATCTAACAAAGGAGGTGAGAGAGCTGGCTGATCTAACAAAGGAGGTGAGAGAGCTGGCTGATCTAACAAAGGAGGTGAGAGAGCTCCAAAAAGAGCAGTAGTAATAACAACGATCTGACAGAGCAGTAATAACGATCTGACCACACTAAGAGAGGACAGGCTGCAGGAGAGAAAGAGGACAGAGGACAGACTAGGAGAGAAAGAGGACAGAGGACAGACTGCAGGAGAGAAAGAGGACAGAGGACAGACTGCAGGAGAGAAAGAGGACAGACTAGGAGAGAAAGAGGACAGACTGCAGGAGAGAAAGAGGACAGAGGACAGACTGCAGGAGAGAAAGAGGACAGAGGACAGACTGCAGGAGAGAAAGAGGACAGAGGACAGACTAGGAGAGAAAGAGGACAGACTGCAGGAGAGAAAGAGGACAGACTGCAGGAGAGAAAGAGGACAGAGGACAGACTGCAGGAGAGAAAGAGGACAGAGGACAGACTAGGAGAGAAAGAGGACAGACTGCAGGAGAGAAAGAGGACAGAGGACAGGCTACAGGAGAGAAAGAGGACAGACTGCAGGAGAGAAAGAGAACAGAGGACAGGCTGCAGGAGAGAAAGAGAACAGAGGACAGACTGCAGACACAGCCTGTCTTTGTCTCTCCCTAGACACAAAAGGAGAAAGGTGTGGTGCCCAACAACGCAGAGGGCCATGGTGCTGCTTGACAAGGCCCATCTCGGGTCGCCAAGCCACATAATCATACACATCGGAAGCAACGTCCTGCGTGCTCAGCAGGAGAGGGTGGCGACTGCACTACGTGGAGTGATTGCGAAGGCCTGCGCAATCTTCCCCAAATCAAGAATCGTTATGTCAACCCTTCTACAGAGAAAGGACTTCCACCCTGCCACAATCCAAAGAATAAACACCAGCCTCTCCCGGGACTGTGCCTTGCAACCCAATGTACACCTGGCCCACCACCCCACCCTCGATCTGGACTGTCTCTATGACCATGTTCACCTGTACAGGGAGACAGTCCCCATCCTTGCCAAGACTCTCAAGGACGTCACTTTAAACCGCAGTCCGACAATTAACTTTAACTTACGGATGAGCCCCCACTTGTCACAGGCTGGCTCATAGCCTGTGACAACAATGGGGACGCGAACAACAGGTATAGGCCAATTAAAAACATGTTCTTTATTATAAACAAAACTATTAGCTTTAAACTAAGAAAAAGGAATGAGGTGTGGAAGTATCATAATGTAAGGTGTGTAAAGTGCATGGATGTGTGAATCTGTGTGGGTGAATGACTGAGTGAAAACTATGCAAAACTACAACAGAACAAACTAAACAGGTTCATACCTGGAGGAGCGGAGAGAGAGAGAGAGGTGATTAGTGACAGTTTAAATACTCTGATCCCAGGTGACTCCGATCACTAACGACCCTCCTCTGCCTGCAATGCAGAGGAGGGGCTGTGACAGTCCTCCACCCAGGAACAGCGGAGCAATCTCCACCCCACCGAGATCACCGAGACAACACCCCGGACCAGCACCCTGGAACCCCCAGCCACGACCACAGCACCACCAACCTCAATGCCGACCACAGCCAGCGCAGCACAGACCACCCCAGCCCAGCTTCAGACCCACCCAGACGAGGCCCACCCCCCCTGCCCCCCACCGCAGACCCACACCTGGAGCAGTCACAGCCCAGCAGGCAGAGCTACGCACAGGCTGTGAGAGGAGCAACTGGCCCAGCACCCACCAACCAAATGAGTGACATCAAACAAATGCTGACATGTGATAGGTCGAGGTTCACGGTAAGATGAGCACAAGAACTCCACCCTCCTCACACTACATCCACCCAAGTGGCATGACACAAAACCTTAAAACGATAAACAAATCACTATTGCATAATAAGAGTTTACGTTAATTGAAAGATCCTATTTTAATAGTTATTGTAGGATTGTGAGTGTTTGTCTCATTTTGAAGGAAAATAAAAAACAGTTATGAAATGTTTTTAGAAACCCAGACTTCCTGAAATAAATTGCTGATGTTGATATTGATATTGTAGTACTACAGGACATATGGCGCAGAGGTGATGTTTCCACTGGCTGTCCACTAGGTTATAGGGAGAGAATCCTACCATCCACTAAATTAAAAGGAATCAGACAGGGCAGAGACTCAGGACAGGGCAGAGACTCAGGACAGGGCAGAGACTCAGGACAGGGCAGAGACTCAGGACAGGGCAGAGACTCTAAATGGGGAATGATAATATGGTATAAATCTGAACTAATTAATTCAATCGAATTGATCAATATACCCCCTGTATTGAGCCTCCACATTGACTCTGTACCGGTACCCCTGTATATAGCCTCCACATTGACTCTGTACCGGTACCCCCTGTATATAGCCTCCACATTGACTCTGTACCGGTACCCCCTGTATATAGCCTCCACATTGACTCTGTACTGGTACCCCCTGTATATAGCCTCCACATTGACTCTGTACCGGTACCCCCTGTATATAGCCTCCACATTGACTCTGTACCGGTACACCCCTGTATATAGCCTCCACATTGACTCTGTACCAGTACCCCCTGTATATAGTCTCCACATTGACTCTGTACCGGTACCCCCTGTATATAGTCTCCACATTGACTCTGTACCGGTACCCCCTGTATATAGTCTCCACATTGACTCTGTACCGGTACCCCCTGTATATAGCCTCCACATTGACTCTGTACCGGTACCCCTGTATATAGCCTCCACATTGACTCTGTACCGGTACCCCCTGTATATAGCCTCCACATTGACTCTGTACCGGTACCCCCTGTATATAGCCTCCACATTGACTCTGTACCGGTACCCCCTGTATATAGCCTCCACATTGACTCTGTACCGGTACCCCCTGTATATAGCCTCCACATTGACTCTGTACCAGTACCCCCTGTATACAGCCTCCACATTGACTCTGTACCGGTACCCCCTGTATAAAGCCTCCACCCCCTGTATATAGCCTCCACATTGACTTTGTACCGGTACCCCCTGTATAAAGCCTCCACCCCCTGTATATAGCCTCCACATTGACTTTGTACCGGTACCCCCTGTATATAGCCTCCACATTGACTCTGTACTGGTACCCCTGTATATAGCCTCCACATTGACTCTGTACTGGTACCCCCTGTATATAGCCTCCACATTGACTCTGTACTGGTACCCCTGTATATAGCCTCCACATTGACTCTGTACTGTTACCCCCCTGTATATAGTCTCCACATTGACTCTGTACCGGTACCCCCTGTATATAGCCTCCACATTGACTCTGTACCGTAACACCCGTAGGTCTACTACACCTGTTGTATTCAGCATTTCACTGTGAGGTCTACTACACCTGTTGTATTCAGCATTTCACTGTGAGGTCTACTACACCTGTTGTATTCAGCATTTCACTGTGAGGTCTACTACACCTGTTGTATTCAGCATTTCACTGTAAGGTCTACTACACCTGTTGTATTCAGCATTTCACTGTGAGGTCTACTACACCTGTTGTATTCAGCATTTCACTATAAGGTCTACTTCACCTGTTGTATTCAGCATTTCACTATAAGGTCTACTACACCTGTTGTATTCAGCATTTCACTATAAGGTCTACTACACCTGCTGTATTGTAATAACATTGGATGTGACTAATAACATTGGATTACAGGGTGACACACAACGCGATGGAGATGCAGGACTATTACTTACATCACTATGGTCATTGTTCATCTTCCTCGCCAACACATGGTGAAGAAGCAATTACCTACCAACTCTTTTAGGGCCGTATTATCTTATAGATATTTGATCAATTATTTATTGTCAAAATAGAGGTTTGGCAAACCTTTAATAGATTCATTAAATGAAACTACTATGAATCTACAAACTAGCCCTGATGTGAATTTCCCTGTGTACAATATGGTCTCCCTATCCTGGGACTGGCCATGTTGTGAAGAGTCTGGTTGTCCACTGATACAGAACACTGTGGCAAACACCATTACACTCTGCCTGCTGATAATACAATATACTAAGACCTTCCTCGTCCGCAATGTCTGCAGCATTAAAAAGAAAACGCTTAGTACCTATTGATAATACTACCTGATTCTGTTGCACAGATAGCTTACTACCTATTGATAATACTACCTGATTCTGTTGCACAGATAGCTTACTACCTATTGATAATACTACCTGATTCTGTTGCACAGATAGCTTACTACCTATTGATAATACTACCTGATTCTGTTGCACAGATAGCTTACTACCTATTGATAATACTACCTGATTCTGTTGCACAGATAGCTTACTACCTATTGATAATACTACCTGATTCTGTTGCACAGATAGCTTACTACCTATTGATAATACTACCTGATTCTGTTGCACAGATAGCTTACTACCTATTGATAATACTACCTGATTCTGTTGCACAGATAGCTTACTACCTATTGATAATACTACCTGATTCTGTTGCACAGATAGCTTACTACCTATTGATAATACTACCTGATTCTGTTGCACAGATAGCTTACTACCTATTGATAATACTACCTGATTCTGTTGCACAGATAGCTTACTACCTATTGATAATACTACCTGCTTCTATTGCACAGATAGCTTTTGAACATTGTTGTGGACAGACCAGTGGGGTGTTTAGTAGAGAAGTCTATAAAAGGCTCAGACAGCTCTGTGATGCTGAGGACAGGATAGATGGCAGAGGAGAAAAATCATTCCAACTCCAGTTGTTGCATTTCGAAAGCCCTGTGTCAGCGACGCTTCGGAGACGTTACCCAAGGATATTTAATTCATAATGGCCCCGAGCAAAGGAAAAGCTATGGAGGGGGGACATATGCCCTCAAGACAACCAATATATGTCAGTTTTCAAGTGTCTGACCGACTGAATGTTCAGTTTGAAAGGGTGTGTGTGTGTGTGAATGTGTGTTAATGATTAGTTGTGAGAGTTCCTGTTTACCTTGGCGGGGCCCAGTTGTGTCTGGTGCAGTCCAGGAGGGTGCCGACATAGGTCTTGTTTCTCCAGGTCACGTTAACTACCAGCATGCCTGGGAACAGAGAGAGGGAGAGAAGGAATGATGATCACAGAGGAACTGTCATCATGTCTTCCTTCATCAGTCAAGGGGTGTAAACCCATCCTGCCTTCTAGTGAGTCCTCGCCACTGTGCTCCCTGCCTCTGCACTGCTCTGAGCTTTTCATCTGGTTATTTATAAGCCACTGTGACCTCTGCTGATGTAAAAAAGAAAAAGGGCTTTATAAATACATTTGATTGATTGAACACTTAATGAAGAGTGATATTAGCATAGCATGACAACTTTCATCCCAAATACTGTCAGCATGGACAGTATAGGCTAGTAAATAGGGAAATCCCAATGCCAAGGTGCCGATACGTTATGTACTGCGATTCTCACGATACGTATTGCGATTCAATACTGTGATTTTATTGAGATTCGATGTTCCAAACATATGTCTGCTGCAGAGGGACGAGAGAGAGAGAGAGAGAGAGAGAGAGAGAGACGTAAGAAAACAAGTTTTGATCAGTCAGGGAAATAAAATGTGCTAAAAACAAATTGGCTTCCTGTTTTGAAAAGACGGAGAACAAGAAACCTACAGAGTCAATGTGGAGGCTCTATACAGGGGGTATATTGATCAATTCGATTAGGTAGAGTTTTTAAAGTGACTGTGCATAGATGATGACAACAGAGAGAAGCAGCGGTGTAACAGAGGAGTGCCTAGGCCTCTTGGAAATAGGTTTTGTTGTGCCCTCTTCACGACTGTCTTGGTGTGCTTGGACCATGTTAGTTTGTTGGTGACGTTGAGGGAGAGGCTGTTGGCCTGGCACCACAAAGCCAGGTCTCTGACCTCCTCCCAATAGGCTGTCTCGTCGTTGTCGGTGATCAGGCCTACTACCACTGGTGTGTCATCTGAAAACTTAATGATGGCGTTGGAGATGTGCCTGGCTGTGCAGTCATGAGTGAACAGGAAGTACAGGAAGGGACTGAGCACGCACCCCTGAGGGGCGCCTGTGTTTAGGATCAGTGTGGTGGATGTGTTGTTACCTATCCATACCACCTGGGGGTGGCCCATCAGGAAGCCCAGGATCCAGTTGCAGGGGGAGGCATTTAGTCCCAGGAACCTTAACTTATTGATGAGTTTTGAGGGCACTATTGTGTTGAACGTTAAGCTGTTGTCAATGAATAGCATTATCACATAGGTGTTCCTTTTGTGCAGGTGGGAAAGGGCAGTGTGGAGTGTAATAGAGATTGCATTGTCTGTGGATCTGCTGGGGCAGTATGCAAATTGGGGTGGGTCTATCTAGGGTTTCTGGGATAATGGTGTTGATGTGAGCAATGATCAGCCTTTCAAAGCACTTCATGGCTACAGACTTGAGTGCTATGGGTCGGTAGTCATTGAGGCAGGTTGCCTTAGGTGTTCTTGGGCACAGGCACTATGGTGGTCTGCTTAAAACATGTTGGTATTACAGACTGGACAGGGAGAGGTTGAAAATGGTAGTGAAGAAACTTGCTAGTTGGTCAGCGCATGCTCGCAGCACACGTCCTGGTAATCTGTCTGGCCTTGTGAATGTTGACCTGTTTAAAAGTCTTACTCACGTCAGCTGCGGAGAGCGTGATCACACAGTCTTACGGAACAACTGGTGCTCTCATGCATGTTACAGTGTTATTTGCCTCGAAGCGAGCATAGAAGTAGTTTAGCTTGCCTGGTAGGCTCGTGTCACTGGGCAGCTCTCGGCTGTTCTTCCCTTTGTAGTCTGTAATGGTTTGCAGGCCCTGCCACATCCGACGAGCATCAGAGTCGGTGTACTACGATTCCATCTTAGTCCTGTATTGACTCTGCCTGTTTGATGGTTCGTCAGAGGGCATAGCGTGATTTCTTATAAGCGTCGGGGTTAGAGTCCCGCTCCTTGAAAGCGTCAGCTCTAACCTTTAGCTCAGTGTGGATGTTGCCTGTAATCCATGGCTTCTGGTTGGGGTATGTACTCATGGTCACTGTGGGGATGACATCATCGATTGATGAAGCCAATGACTGATGTGGTGTACTCCTCAATGCCATTGGAGGAATCCCGATTCCAGTCTGTGCTAGAAAAACAGTCCTGTAGTTTAGCATCTGCTTCATCTGACCACTTTTGTATTGATCGAGTCACTGGTGGTTCCTGACTAGTTTTTACTTGTAAACAGGAATCAGGAGGATACAATTATGGTCAGCTTTGCCAAATGGAGGGCGAGGGAGAGCTTTGTACGTGTCTCTGTGTGTGGAGTAAAGGTGGTACAGAGTTTTTTTCTTCTATGGTTGCACATTTAACATGCTGATAGAAATTTGGTAAAACAGATTTAAGTTTCCCTACATTAAAGTCCCCGGCTCCTAGAAGCGCCGCCTCTGGGTGAGTGGTTTCCTGTTTGCTTATGACAGAATACAGCTCATTCAAAGCTGTTTTTAGTGCCAGCCTCTGACTGTGGTGGTATGTAAACAGCTACGAAAAATACAGATATTAACTCTAGGTAGATTGAATATCTCATGATAAGCTGTAGACCGCAATAGCTCGAGACTTCCTTAGATATCGTGCACCAGCTGTTATTTACAAAAATACATAGTCCACCACCCCTTGTCTTACCAGACGCTGCTGTTCTATCCTGCCGGTACAGAGTATAACCAGCCAGCTGTATGTTGATAGTGTCGTCGTTCAGCCACGACTCCATGAAGTGTAAGATATTACCGTTTTGAATGTCCCGTTGGTAGTTTAATCTTGCGCGTAGGTCATCGATTTTATTCTCCAAAGATTGAACGTTTGCTAGCAGAATGGAAGGAAGTGGGGGTTTATTTGATCGCCTACAAATTCTCAGAAGACAGCCCACCCTCCGGCTCCTTTTTCTCTGCCTCCTCTTCACGCAAATCATGGAGATCTGGGCCTGTTCCAGAGAAAGCAGTATATCATTCACGTCAGGCTCGTCAGACTCATTAGCCTCTTGAAGCTAGGGGGCACTATTTTTATGTTTGGAAAAATAACGTTCCCAAAGTAAACGGCCTATTTCTCAGGACCAGATGCTAGAATATGCATATAATTGACAGATTAGGATAGAAAACTCTCTAAAGTTCCAAAAACTGTCAAAATATTGTCTGTGAGTATAACAGAACTGATATTGCAGGCGAAAACCTGAGGAAAATCAAACTAGGAAGTGGCTTCTATTTTGAAAACTCCATGTTCCATAGCCTGCTTTTCCTCCATTTAAAGGGATATCAACCAGATTCCTTTTCCTATCGCTTCCTCAAGGTGTCAACAGTCTTCAGACATAGTTTCAGGCTTTTATTTTGAAAAATGAGCGAGAAAGATAACATTGCGTCAGGTGTTCGCATGAGTTTTGCTCATGCAACAGAGTTTGGGCAGCCATGGCCTCTCCCACTCCTACTGAAAAAGACAGTTGCGGTTTATATGTTATCGATTATATATTTTAAAAACAACTTGAGGCTTGATTATAAAAACATTTGACATGTTTCTGTGGACATTACGGATACTATTTGGAATTTTCGTCTGCATTGTCGTGACCGCTCTGTAGATTTCTGAACATAATGCGCCAAACAAACGGATTTATTTTGGATATAAAAATAATCTTTATGGAACAAAAGGAACATTTATTGTGTAACTGGAAGTCTCGTGAGTGAAAACATCCGAAGATCATCAAAGGTAAGCGATTAATTTGATTGCTTTTCTGATTTTCGTGACCAAGCTACTTTGATGCTAGGTGTTCATAATGTTTTGTCGAGTGATCGATAAACTTACACTTACAAGCAACGCTTAGATTGCTTTCGCTGTAAAGCATATTTTCACAATCTGACACGACAGGTGGATTAACAAAATGCTAAGCTGTGTTTTACTATATTGCACTTGTGATTTCATGAATATAAATATTTTTTGTAATATTATTTGAATGTGGCATCTCTGCAATTCAGCGGTTGTTGATGACACTTATCCCGCTAAAAGGATGGGTAGCGTCAAGAAGTTCAAGGAAAAAAAGGATTCTCCCGGTCCGTGGTGAGTAATCGCAGTCCTGATGTCCAGAAGTTATTTTCGGTCATAAGAGACGGTAGCGGCAACATTAGGTACAAAATACCCCCCCCCCGCAAATAAACGAACATAAAAACACAATCAGTTGGGGAAACGTAAAACGTCAGTCTTCTTCTCTGGTTTCCTAATAATTCCCCAAGAGAAAAGACGGCACCAAGCAACATTCAGGTCAATCTCAGAGCATTGAATAGAAAAAGGTGCAGCTGTTCAGTATTCAGCACGCTGGTTTTAGGGTTGGAACTGCACACACACACACCCCTCCCGCCTCCATTAGAACAGAGCAGTTCCTGATTACAGAGGCTGGGAGTAGCACAGTACACTGACAGACAGCCATTTGTATGCAGCTGAGTGAGGGATGAAGGAGGAGGAGAAACAGAGTGGTGTTGTCCTCCAGCTGACATTGCTGCCTGCAGACTGCAGAGGCTCCACAGGAAAAAAAAAAGTTTATTTTTGTGTCGGGGAAGGAAACAGCTGAGGCATATGAAAGAGTTCCCTGGTTGCCAGAGCCCAGGTCTGTCGCCTTCAATTTGTCTCCCGAATGGTTTGTGCATCGGGCTGACAGACACTTTGATACTAGCAGAGCGAGAGGAAGTGGAGAAGTGAGGTTCGACTCGTCTGTGTGACTGGCTGCAGAGAGAGGCTGCCATACCCTTATTCGACCACTAGGGGGCAGTTGGTATCACAGGATGAGCTTCCAAAGAAACACACACACACTCACTCAGACAGTCCATTTTCATTGAGACATTCCCTCAGGGGCTTTGGCTTTCATAATTGACCTGAACTCAGTCAGCCGACAGTTTTGCCTTAGAAGCTTCTCTCAAATATCAGTCACAATGATTGTGTTTACAAAGCACACTGCAGATAATGTTGCTTAACTCAAGTGCAGAATATTGGTTTGGTTTCAAGAAAGGGAGTATGTACCATTAACTCAAAAGCCTATAGCTGTCCAACACTATACAACCGTTCTGATAGATTTTAGCTGTCAGAGCAGTAAAAACATCAATAGAACCAAAGTTAACGGCACAACAATGAGACAAAAAATAGTTCAACGAGACAAGCCTTTCAAACAAATGATGATCAACTTGCGTGACTTCACGTTTAGGCAGACAGAACAGCTTTGGGAGCAATTATCCCATCTGCCAAAAGTTAGTATGACATCAGTACATTGTTGGAAAGGTAACCATTAGGCCTACCACTGAAAATGAACCTAGGTTCCATTGCCTGGGTAAGGTGCAAGAGAAAATGAACCTGGGTTCCATTGTCTGGGTAAGGTGCATGAGAAAATGAACCTGGGTTCCATTGTCTGGGTAAGGTGCATGAGAAAATGAACCTGGGTTCCATTGTCTGGGTAAGGTGCAAGAGAAAATGAACCTGGGTTCCATTGTCTGGGTAAGGTGCATGAGAAAATGAACCTGGGTTCCATTGTCTGGGTAAGGTGCATGAGAAAATTAACCTGGGTTCCATTGTCTGGGTAAGGTGCAAGAGAAAATGAACCTGGGAAAGGTGGAAGAGAAAATGAACCTGGGTTCCATTGTCTGGGTAAGGTGCATGAGAAAATTAACCTGGGTTCCATTGTCTGGGTAAGGTGTAAGAGAAAATGAACCTGGGAAAGGTGGAAGAGAAAATGAAGCTCTCTGCCAATTCAATGTCATTTTCTCAGGCACGCAAATGTTATTTCAAATGGCAGGCAATGCTGAGGTTCAACACCGGAGCCTCGTAAAGGAAGTCAATAGTCTGTGCCAAGACATTAAAAATCTGATTCTGTCCATTAAACACTACTCATGTAAGTCCCTGAAATCACATAACTGCTTTGAGGAGGTGAGGGATGTCCCCAAATTCACATATATGAATGGTAAAACACAGGTGAAGATTGAAGTGTGTGAGCTGTGTGTATGAATGTAGCCTAGTCTGTGTGAGCTGTGTGTATGAATGTAGCCTAGTCTGTGTGAGCTGTGTGTATGAATGTAGCCTAGTCTGTGTGATCTGTGTGTATGAATGTAGCCTAGTCTGTGTGAAGTGTGTGTATGAATGTAACCTAGTCTGTGTGAAGTGTGTGTATGAATGTAACCTAGTCTGTGTGAAGTGTGTGTATGAATGTAACCTAGTCTGTGTGAAGTGTGTGTATGAATGTAACCTAGTCTGTGTGAAGTGTGTGTATGAATGTAACCTAGTCTGTGTGAAGTGTGTGTATGAATGTAACCTAGTCTGTGTGAAGTGTGTGTATGAATGTAACCTAGTCTGTGTGAAGTGTGTGTATGAATGTAACCTAGTCTGTGTGAGCTGTGTGTATGAATGTAACCTAGTCTGTGAAGTGTGAGAGCTGTGTGTATGAATATAACCACAGCACCAATAAGAAGTGGTAAAAAGGCCACACAGTGTTGCTATCAGACAGTTGTGGAAAAAGCACACAAATATACATACACAAAAGTAAATTGTTTAAAATTCCTTATATTAAGCAAATGTTTTTAAATTTACGGATAGCCAAGAGGCAACAGTAAGAATGTGCTTAGTGAGTCTGAGGGTCCTCTGATCCATCAGATCAGAGCCAGTAGAGATGACCAGGGATGTTCTCTTGATTAGTGCATGAATTGGAAAATGTTCCTGTCTTGCTAAGCATCAAAATGTAACAAGTACTTTTGGTTGTCAGGAAAAATGTATGGAGTAAAAGTAGAAGTTGTCAAAAATAGAAATAGTAAATAAAGTACAGAAAAACGACTTAGGTCGTACTTTAAAGCATTTTTTAGGGCTAGCGTTAGCCTAGCGTTAGCCTAGCTTCAGCAGGTGACCCACCACACGAGCACTGGGGAGTTTGACAAGAAAACAAATTAACTCCCTCACTCACTCACTTCCACACACAACCCCCAGGCACTGAACCCCCACTACACACAACCACCAGGCACTGAACCCCCACTACACACAACCACCAGGCATTGAACCCCCACTACACACAATCACCAGGCATTGAACCCCCATTACACATAACCCCCACTACACACAACCCCCAGGCACTGAACCCCCACTACACACAACCACCAGGCATTGACCCCCCACTACACATTAGAGGTTGACTGACTTAGCTTGGCTCCTTGCTGCACTCGCGTAACAAGTGGTAAGCCTGCCACTCAGTTTCCTCGTGGAATGCAATGTAATCGGCCATAACTGGCTTCCAAAAATGCAGATTACAGATTGTTATGAAAACTTGAAATTGGCCAAAATTAAATCGTCTTTGTCCCCTCCCAGCGAGCCTACCTGTGGTTTGTCCCCTCCCAGACAGCCTGCCTGGGGTTTGTCCCCTCCCAGCGAGCCTACCTGGGGTTTGTCCCCTCCCAGACAGCCTGCCTGGGGTTTGTCCCCTCCCAGCAAGCCTACCTGGGGTTTGTCCCCTCCCAGACAGCCTGCCTGGGGTTTGTCCCCTCCCAGAGAGCCTACCTGTGGTTTGTCCCCTCCCAGCAAGCCTACCTGGGGTTTGTCCCCTCCCAGACAGCCTGCCTGGGGTTTGTCCCCTCCCAGAGAGCCTACCTGTGGTTTGTCCCCTCCCAGAGAACCTGCCTGGGGTTTGTCCCCTCCCAGAGAACCTGCCTGGGGTTTGTCCCCTCCCAGAGAACCTGCCTGGGGTTTGTCCCCTCCCAGAGAACCTACCCGTGGTTTGTCCCCTCCCAGAGAACCTGCCTGGGGTTTGTTCCCTCCCAGAGAACCTGCCTGGGGTTTGTCCCCTCCCAGAGAACCTGCCTGGGGTTTGTCCCCTCCCAGAGAACCTGCCTGGGGTTTGTCCCCTCCCAGAGAACCTGCCTGGGGTTTGTAGGGCTCGTAGAAGACAGCCAGTTGGAGAATGGCTCGTAGAAGACAGCCAGTTGGAGAATGGCTCGTAGAAGACAGCCAGTTGGAGAATGGCTCGTAGAAGACAGCCAGTTGGAGAATGGCTCGTAGAAGACAGCCAGTTGGAGAATGGCTCGTAGAAGACAGCCAGTTGGAGAATGGCTTGTAGAAGACAGCCAGTTGGAGAATGGCTCGTAGAAGACAGCCAGTTGGAGAATGGCTCGTAGAAGACAGCCAGTTGGAGAAGGGCTCGTAGAAGACAGCCAGTTGGAGAAGGGCTCGTAGAAGACAGCCAGTTGGAGAAGGGCTCGTAGAAGACAGCCAGTTGGAGAATGGCTCGTAGAAGACAGCCAGTTGGAGAATGGCTCGTAGAAGACAGCCAGTTGGAGAATGGCTCGTAGAAGACAGCCAGTTGGAGAATGGCTCGTTTCGGAGCGGTAAAGCCATGCTGTTTTTCATACTTGAAGTCTGGGACTCTCTGCGGTTGTTTTGCATACCTCTCTGCAGACTGTGCATACAAGGAGCAGCAAACTGACACGGCTGACAATCCTAACTCAAGACTACAAGCTCCACTTGCCGGAGTCTTACTGAACCAGAGAGCGTACAGAGTAGATCTTCAGATACGGTTGGAGGATTTATAGGTAATTATTTTTCCTTCTCCATGGCCGAGTTGAAGGAGTCAAGTAGCTTCTGAACTTACTACAGTTGGTTAAAATGACTGGATTTAGCAAGTGAAAAATAGGCAACCAAAATAGGCCTCCCTTCGTCATCTGCTAAATACATTGGAGTTAGCCTGGATCATTTGTATCAAGCCCAGGAAGCAGAAAGGCCCAGGATGCAGAAAGGCCCAGGAAGCAGAAAGGCCCAGGAAGCAGAAAGGCCCAGGAAGCAGAAAGGCCCAGGAAGAGGAAAGTAAGCAACAGAAAAAGAGGCCCAGGAAGCAGAAAGGCCCAGGAAGCAGAAAGGCCCAGGAAGAGGAAAGTAAGCAACGGAAAAAGAGGCCCAGGAAGCGGAAAGGCCCAGGAAGTAGAAAGGCCCAGGAAACAGAAAGGCCCAGGAAGCAGAAAGGCCCAGGAAGCAGAAAGTAAGCAACAGAAAAAGAGGCCCAGGAAGAAATGGAGACAGAAAAGAGTAATAAGAAAAGTAAAATGGCAAGATACAACGAGAGAGAAAGAAGCTACGAGAGACATGAACCGGTTGCCCCCATGTTGATTCTCAAGGGCACCAAGTAGGAACCCCTTCCCTTCCACTGCCCCCGCAGAGCAACAAAGACCACTTCACCTCATCTCCCTCAAAGACCTCCCTAATGGCAACAAAGACCACTTCTCCTCACCTCCCCCATCAAAGATCACCACCAGCCTTGCTCCGCTCATCCCTCCTCGCCTCTCCCATCAAACGCCTCTCTAATGGCAACAAAGACCACTTCTCCTCACCTCCCCCATCAAAGATCACAACCAGCCTTGCTCCGCTCATCCCTCCTCGCCTCTCCCATCAAAAGCCTCTCTAATGGCAACAAAGAGCTGACAAGCTCCCAGAGGGAGCCTAGAGGTCTGGGAACCTCTCCTGCCTGGGTCACCAGTTTCATCTTTCCCCCACTGGAAGGTCTTTCATTAAATAGGCAGGCATGGACCCGTAATCCTCCTCCCCCTGGCCACTAAGGCCCCCCTCCCCCTGGCCACTAAGGACCCCCTCCCCCTGGCCACTAAGGCCCCCCTCCCCCTGGCCACTAAGGCCCTCCTCCCCCTGGCCACTAAGGCCCCCCTCCCCCTGGCCACTAAGGCCCCCCTCTCCCTGGCCACTAAGGCCCCCCTCCCCCTGGCCACTAAGGCCCCCCTCCCCCTGTCCACTAAGGCCCCCCTCCCCCTGTCCACTAAGGCCCTCCTCCCCCTGGCCACTAAGGCCCCCCTCCCCCTGGCCACTAAGGCCCCCCTCTCCCTGGCCACTAAGGACCCCCTCCCCCTGGCCACTAAGGACCCCCTCCCCCCTGGCCACTAAGGCCCCCCTCTCCCTCTCCCTGTCCACTAAGGCCCTCCTCCCCCTGGCCACTAAGGCCCCCCTCCCCCTGGCCACTAAGGCCCCCCTCTCCCTCTCCCTCTCCACTAAGGCCCTCCTCCCCCTGGCCACTAAGGCCCCCCTCCCCCTGGCCACTAAGGACCCCCTCTCCCTGTCCACTAAGGCCCGCCTCCCCCTGGCCACTAAGGCCCTCCTCCCCCTGGCCACTAAGGCCCTCCTCCCCCTGGCCACTAAGGCCCCCTTCCCCTGGCCACTAAGGCCCCCCTCCCCTGCGGTGGGTCAAGTCTGCAGGTCGTCCGAGGCCCCCAGGCACCATTCTCATTTAACTAGTCGTATTATATTTTCCCCCCATTCACCAACTGCAGGTCAAATAGATGAGAGTGGACAAAATCCATATAATGTAAATGTCTAGAGGACTAAATAAAGGGCCTGTGCTAGCGTCACCCACCAGTGCACAATCCCATCCAGCCTGAAAGTCTGAGAGTTTATGTTCTCAATTGATGTTTAAAAGGCATTGTGTTGACGAGAGCTGTGTGGGATTATTCTACGTTGTCCAAAGTGTTGCTAACAGTGAGAAAGGTTTTAATCCCAGAGGAAACGGTGCCAATCGACTACCGGGTATAAAGGAATGAAATCCCTTCACTGCTAAATGGTAACTGATCTTTCTGTGGCATTGGATTACACTCTTCCACACACACAAAGCTAGCTAGAACCATGTAGCTGAAATCTGTGGTAGAGCTGGGCTTTCAAAAGTTATCACCTTATCTTGTTGTTCCGATAAGGATGAAGTCTGGAGGCCAATTTGGCACTAACATTCAACTGGTCTCAGAAATTGTGCCAATATGGATACTTGAGGTCACATTGGTGCTTCTCCCATTTTTGTTCAAATAATTGGGCGTAGGCTAATAACTAAAATTGAATTAGGTAATCAACAAACTTTTAAATGTTTACCAAAGAAACAAAATATACCACTTCTGCAAGCATCAGAAAATGGATGGAATGCGGATGGAATGCAGATGGAATGCAGATGCCAGACATCTGTGTCGATGAGATCTTGCTCCTGTAGCGAGGCTACGGTGACGACTCTCTGAATATCCGGGTCACATGACCAGGGTGAGGGGGCGCTCTTTTGAAATCACCTCACCAGCCATTTAACACAAGCTGAGCGACTCCCGCTGAATGGAAGGGAGAGAGAACAGCTCCAAATCCACTCCTCGTTCTTTTCCTTTCCTCTGAGGGCAGAGGGCTTGGCAGCCGTGTGCCGTTTGAGCTTCCCTGGGGCTGAAAAACAAGCCCTCACACTGAGACCTTGAGTAGTGTTAACTGATTGTGCAGACACACTGACTGACCCCTTCTGCTGCTCCCTGACCATAACACACTGACTGACCCCTTCTGTTGCTCCCTGACCACAACACACTGACTGTACCCTCTGCTGCTCCCTGATCACGACACACTGACTGACCCCTTCTGCTGCTCCCTGATCACGACACACTGACTGACCCCTCCTGCTGCTCCCTGACCACAACACACTGACTGACCCCTTCTGCTGATCCCTGACCACGACATACCGACTGACCCCTCCTGCTGCTCCCTGATCACGACATACCGACTGACCCCCTCTGCTGTTCCCTGACCACAACACACTGACTGACCCCTCCTGCTGCTCCCTAACCATGACATACCGACTGACCCCCTCTGCTGCTCCCTGACCACGACATACCGACTGACCCCCTCTGCTGCTCCCTGACCACGACATACCGACTGACCCCTTCTGCTGCTTCCTGACCACGAACACAAAGGGCCATCCGTACCTTTACACTAACACAAAGGGCCATCCGTACATTTACACTAACACAAAGGGCCATCCGTACCTTTACACTAACACAAAGGGCCATCCGTACCTTTACACTAACACAAAGGGCCATCCGTACCTTTACACTAACACAAAGGGCCATCCGTACCTTTACACTAACACAAAGGGCCATCCGCACCTTTACACTAACACAAAGGGCCATCTGCACCTTTACACTAACACAAAGGGCCACCCGCACCTTTACACTAACACAAAGGGCCACCCGCACCTTTACACTAACACAAAGGGCCACCCGCACCTTTACACTAACACAAAGGGCCATCCGTACCTTTACACTAACACAAAGGGCCATCCGCACCTTTACACTAACACAAAGGGCCATCCGCACCTTTATTTACACTAACACAAAGGGCCATCCGCACCTTTACACTAACACAAAGGGCCATCCGCACCTTTACACTAACACAAAGGACAATCCACACCTTTATACTAACACAAAAAGGGCCATCCATACCTTTACACTAACACAAAGGGCCATCCATACCTTTACACTAACACAAAGGGCCCTCCATACCTTTACACTAACACAAAGGGCCATCCATACCTTTACACTAACACAAAGGGCCATCTGCACCTTTACACTAAAACAAAGGGCCATCCGCACCTTTACACTAACACAAAGGGCCATCCGCACCTTTACACTAACACAAAGGGCCATCCGCACCTTTACACTAACACAAAGGGCCATCCGCACCTTTACACTAACACAAAGGGCCATCCGCACCTTTACACTAACACAAAGGGCCATCCGCACCTTTACACTAACACAAAGGGCCATCCGCACCTTTACACTAACACAAAGGACAATCCACACCTTTATACTAACACAAAAAGGGCCATCCGCACCTTTACACTAACACAAAGGGCCATCCGCACCTTTACACTAACACAAAGGACAATCCACACCTTTATACTAACACAAAAAGGGCCATCCATACCTTTACACTAACACAAAGGGCCATCCATACCTTTACACTAACGCAAAGGGCCATCCATACCTTTACACTAACACAAAGGGCCATCTGCACCTTTACACTAACACAAAGGGCCATCCGCACCTTTATACTAACACAAAGGACAATCCACACCTTTATACTAACACAAAAAGGGCCATCCGCACCTTTACACTAACACAAAGGACAATCCACACCTTTATACTAACACAAAAAGGGCCATCCGTACCTTTACACTAACACAAAGAACAATCCACACCTTTACACTAACACAAAGGACAATCCACACCTTTATACTAACACAAAAAGGGCCATCCATACCTTTACACTAACACAAAGGGCCATCCATACCTTTACACTAACACAAAGGGCCATCCATACCTTTACACTAACACAAAGGGCCATCCACACCCAAGATGATAACTATAGCAATAAACTTGTATAATTATTAAAACGTTAGCGAGCATCCATACTAGAGGATTTTATTTGTTGTTGAATTATTCTAGAATACACCTGTCCTACTGCACGCTGTAGACCTATTTAATAATGGATAGGTAGCATAAATATATATCGCATGTAACATATGGATTTGAGTTAGTATACGCATCAAAAGTCACAATGCAAAGTTACATCTCACTTTTCTATATTTTTTTTGCGTAATTGGATCAATGCCGGGAAAAGCTTTGGCGGGTGTGAGGTAATACGGAGGACCCAGAAATAACGTAAAATCTATAACCTCTATTTAAACCAAATCGTTTGCACTACTGGTTTCAATTTGGAATTTCTTACAAATCAGCTTGCAAGGTTGCTAGTCAACTAAGTTGCTAGTTCGACCTTTTAGGGAGGCTAGTTGGCTAGCAGGCTAGTTGGCTAGCAACTTAGTAGGCCAACTAAGTTGCTAGTTCGACCTTTTAGGGAGGCTAGTTAGTAGGCCAACTAAGTTGCTAGTTCAACCTTTTAGGGAGGCTAGTTAGTAGGCCAACTAAGTTGCTAGTTCGACCTTTTAGGGAGGCTAGTTAGTAGGCCAACTAAGTTGCTAGTATATTTTTTTTGCGTAATTGGATCAATGCCGGGAAAAGCTTTGGCGGGTGTGAGGTAATACGGAGGACCCAGAAATAACGTAAAATCTATAACCTCTATTTAAACCAAATCGTTTGCACTACTGGTTTCAATTTGGAATTTCTTACAAATCAGCTTGCAAGGTTGCTAGTCAACTAAGTTGCTAGTTCGACCTTTTAGGGAGGCTAGTTGGCTAGCAGGCTAGTTGGCTAGCAACTTAGTAGGCCAACTAAGTTGCTAGTTCGACCTTTTAGGGAGGCTAGTTAGTAGGCCAACTAAGTTGCTAGTTCAACCTTTTAGGGAGGCTAGTTAGTAGGCCAACTAAGTTGCTAGTTCGACCTTTTAGGGAGGCTAGTTAGTAGGCCAACTAAGTTGCTAGTTCGACCTTTTAGGGAGGCTAGTTAGTAGGCCAACTAGCCTGCTAGCCAACTAGCCTGCTAGCCAACTAGCCTTCTAGCCAACTAGCCTGCTAGCCAACTAGCCTTCTAGCCAACTAGCCTTCTAGCCAACTAGCCTGCTAGCCAACTAGCCTTCTAGCCAACTAGCCTTCTAGCCAACTAGCCTGCTAGCCAACTAGCCTGCTAGCCTGCTAGCCAACTAGCCTGCTAGCCAACTAGCCTGCTAGCCTGCTAGCCAACTAGCCTGCTAGCCAACTAGCCTGCTAGCCAACGTTTGACCCTGCTCGTCCTCTATGAACTGCTTGACGAACGATCTGCCATGTACTCCTATAATCTCCCCTCAGCACAGCCAGAAGAGGACTGGCCACCCCTCAGAGCCTGGTTTCTTCCTAGGTTCCAGCATTCCTAGGGAGTTTTTTCCTAGCCACTGTGCTTCTACATCTGCATTGCTTGCTCTCTGGTGTTTTAGGCTGGGTTTCTGTACAGCGCTATGTGACATTGGCTGATGTAAAAAAGGGCTTTATAAATACATGATAACATGTTTTTATACAGTAGCCTGTTGCGCAGGGGAATGTGTAGCCGAAGTAAGAAGGTAAACATTAGCTAGTGGTTAAGAGCGATGGGCCAGTAAACAAAAAGGTTGAATCGACTAGGTGAAAAATCTGTTGATGTGACCTTGAGCAAGGCATTTAATCCTAATTTCTCCTTTAAGTCGCTCTGGACAAGAGCGTTTACTAAATGACAACAATGTCATATTTACCTGCAAGAAAAAAATAACATTAATTGGATGATCTTTGATAAATGGACAATTTTCCTTAATGTTTAAACAGGCTTTTTTAAATTAATTTTTTATCGGTTTTCCATTAAAATGACACAAACAAATAAAATTCCCTGTGAATTTATAATGCAAATGGTCTACATCGCACTTCCCGCGGAGAGAGAAAATGTTCTTGCTCTTACTTTTCACGAGACTGGCGCGTGTAGCTTGTCATAGTCCAATAAGTCACCAAACCGGCTGTAGTCAGAGCTAGAGGCTCCGGGTGGTCACCCCACAGAGCCTGGTTTCTATTAGGAGATATCTATCCTAATTAATGGAAGCTGTCTAGACCAGTAGGGCTGGACTGGGCTGTCTAGACCAGTAGGGCTGGGCTGGGTTGTCTAGACCAGTAGGGTTGGGCTGGGCTGTCTAGACCAGTAGGGCTGGACTGGGCTGTCTAGACCAGTAGGGCTGGACTGGGCTGTCTAGACCAGTAGGGCTGGGCTGGGCTGTCTAGACCAGTAGGGCTGGGCTGTCTAGACCAGTAGGGCTGGGCTGTCAAGACCAGTAGGGCTGGGTCGAGCTGAGCTGTCCAGACCAGTAGGGCTGGGTAGGGCTGGGCTGTCTAGACCAGTAGGGTTGGGCTGGGCTGGGCTGTCTAGACCAGTAGGGCTGGACTGGGCTGTCTAGACCAGTAGGGCTGGGCTGTCTAGACCAGTAGGGCTGGGTTGGGCTGGGCTGTCTAGACCAGTAGGGCTGGGCTGGGCTGTCTAGACCAGTAGAGCTGGGCTGGGCTGTCTAGACCAGTAGAGCTGGGCTGGGCTGTCTAGACCAGTAGGGCTGGGCTGGGCTGTCTAGACCAGTAGGGCTGGGCTGTCTAGACCAGTAGGGCTGGGCTGGGCTGTCTAGACCAGTAGGGCTGGGCTGTCTAGACCAGTAGGGCTGGGTTGGGCTGGGCTGTCTAGACCAGTAGGGCTGGGCTGTCAAGACCAGTAGGGCTGGGTCGAGCTGAGCTGTCCAGACCAGTAGGGCTGGGCTGGGCTGTCCAGACCAGTAGGGCTGGGCTGTCTAGACCAGTAGGGCTGGGCTGTCTAGACCAGTAGGGCTGGGCTGGGCTGTCTAGACCAGTAGGGCTGGGCTGGGCTGTCTAGACCAGTAGGGCTGGGCTGGGCTGTCTAGACCAGTAGGGCTGGGCTGGGCTGTCTAGATCCGTAGGGCTGGGCTGGGCTGTCTAGACCAGTAGGGCTGGGCTGGGCTGTCTAGACCAGTAGGGCTGGGCTGGGCTGTCAAGACCAGTAGGGTTGGGCTGGGCTGTCTAGACCAGTAGGGTTGGGCTGGGCTGTCTAGACCAGTAGGGCTGGGTTGGGCTGGGCTGTCTAGACCAGTAGGGCTGGGCTGTCAAGACCAGTAGGGCTGGGTTGAGCTGAGCTGTCCAGACCAGTAGGGCTGGGTCGGGCTGTCTAGACCAGTAGGGCTGGGTTGGACTGGGCTGTCTAGACCAATAGGGCTGGGTTGGGCTGGGCTGTCTAGACCAGTAGGGCTGGGCTGTCTAGACCAGTAGGGCTGGGCTGTCTAGACCAGTAGGGCTGGGCTGTCTAGACCAGTAGGGCTGGGCTGTCTAGACCAGTAGGGCTGGGCTGTCTAGACCAGTAGGGCTGGTCCATGGATGGAATGGAGCGAGGCCTAGCTGTGGACAGAAGGGGATGAGTGATGAGTGAGAGGGAAAGCCGAGGCCAAAACCACGGGACTGGGAGAGTGAGAGGCCAAAACCAAGGGACTGAGAGAGTGAGAAGCCAAAACCACGGGACTGGGAGAGTGAGAGGCCAAAACCAAGGGACTGGGAGAGTGAGAGGGCAAAACCAAGGGACTGGGAGAGTGAGAGGGCAAAACCAAGGGACTGGGAGAGTGAGAGGGCAAAACCAAGGAACTGGGAGAGTGAGAGGGCAAAACCAAGGGACTGGGAGAGTGAGAGGCCAAAACCAAGGGACTGGGAGAGTGAGAGGCCAAAACCAAGGGACTGGGAGAGTGAGAGGCCAAAACCACAGGACAGAGAGAGTGAGAGGTCAAAACCACAGGACAAAAAGAGTGAGAGGCCAAAACCAAGGGACTGAGAGAGTGAGAGGCCAAAACCACAGGACAGAGAGTGAGAGGCCAAAACCACAGGAGGGAGAGTGAGAGGCCAAAACCACGGGACTGGGAGAGTGAGAGGCCAAAACCACAGGACAGAGAGAGTGAGAGGTCAAAACCACAGGACAGAAAGAGTGAGAAGCCAAAACCAAGGGACTGAGAGAGTGAGAGGCCAAAACCACGGGACTGGGAGAGTGAGAGGCCAAAACCACGGGACTGGGAGAGTGAGAGGCCAAAACCACGGGACTGGGAGAGTGAGAGGCCAAAACCAAGGGACTGGTGAAGTGAGAGGCCAAAACCAAGGGACTGGGAGAGTGAGAGGCCAAAACCACAGGACTGGGAGAGTGAGAGGCCAAAACCACGGGACTGAGAGAGTGAGAGGCCAAAACCACAGGACTGAGCGAGTGAGAGGCCAAAACCACGGGACTGGGAGAGTGAGAGGCCAAAACTACGGGACTGGGAGAGAGAGGCCAAAACCAAGGGACTGGTGAAGTGAGAGGCCAAAACCACGGGACTGGGAGAGTGAGAGGCCAAAACCACGGGACTGGGAGAGTGAGAGGCCAAAACCACGGGACTGGGAGAGTGAGAGGCCAAAACCACGGGACTGGGAGAGTGAGAGGCCAAAACCACGGGACTGGGAGAGTGAGAGGCCAAAACCAAGGGACCTGGGAGAGTGAGAGGGCAAAACCAAGGAACTGGGAGAGTGAGAGGGCAAAACCAAGGGACTGGGAGAGTGAGAGGCCAAAACCAAGGGACTGGGAGAGTGAGAGGCCAAAACCAAGGGACTGGGAGAGTGAGAGGCCAAAACCACAGGACAGAGAGAGTGAGAGGTCAAAACCACAGGACAAAAAGAGTGAGAGGCCAAAACCAAGGGACTGAGAGAGTGAGAGGCCAAAACCACAGGACAGAGAGTGAGAGGCCAAAACCACAGGAGGGAGAGTGAGAGGCCAAAACCACAGGAGGGAGAGTGAGAGGCCAAAACCACGGGACTGGGAGAGTGAGAGGCCAAAACCACAGGACAGAGAGAGTGAGAGGTCAAAACCACAGGACAGAAAGAGTGAGAGGCCAAAACCAAGGGACTGAGAGAGTGAGAGGCCAAAACCACGGGACTGGGAGAGTGAGAGGCCAAAACCACGGGACTGGGAGAGTGAGAGGCCAAAACCACGGGACTGGGAGAGTGAGAGGCCAAAACCAAGGGACTGGTGAAGTGAGAGGCCAAAACCAAGGGACTGGGAGAGTGAGAGGCCAAAACCACAGGACTGGGAGAGTGAGAGGCCAAAACCACGGGACTGAGAGAGTGAGAGGCCAAAACCACAGGACTGAGCGAGTGAGAGGCCAAAACCACGGGACTGGGAGAGTGAGAGGCCAAAACCACGGGACTGGGAGAGAGAGGCCAAAACCAAGGGACTGGTGAAGTGAGAGGCCAAAACCACGGGACTGGGAGAGTGAGAGGCCAAAACCAAGGGACTGGGAGAGTGAGAGGCCAAAACCACGGGACTGGGAGAGTGAGAGGCCAAAACCACGGGACTGGGAGAGTGAGAGGCCAAAACCAAGGGACCTGGGAGAGTGAGAGGCCAAAACCACGGGACTGAGAGAGTGAGAGGCCAAAACCACGGGACTGGGAGAGTGAGAGGCCAAAACCACGGGACTGAGAGGCCAAAACCACGGGACTGGGAGAGTGAGAGGCCAAAACCACAGGACAGAGTGAGAGGCCAAAACCACAGGACAGAGTGAGAGGCCAAAACCACAGGACAGAGAGAGAGACAAAAGAGTGGTGTAGTGGGTAGTGGGAGCATGCTCCGAGCAAGCTTTACCTACACCACAGTGAATATCTCTGCCAGGGAAACTGCAGAGCCCCCCAGGGGCTCCTCACAGTGTGTGTGTGTGTGTGTGTGTGTGTGTGTGTGTGTGTGTGTGTGTGTGTGTGTGTGTGTGTGTGTGTGTGTGTGTGTGTGTGTGTGTGTGTGTGTGTGTGTGTGTGTGTTCAGATCAGCTCCCCTACGTAGACAAACTCGACATCCACATCTCAGTGTCCATCATCATTTTATTCTTGTTGGACGGGGACAAAAACAGGCCGGGGTACAAGCAACGGGCTTTTCTGACAACCTGTGTTGGACCGAGCGAATCAAGAGATCTGAGCCAGAAGGGCTTTCTTAGTTGTGAACCCCAGAGCCTCCTCTCAGTTGGCTTAGCAACCAATTGTTTCAAACAGCACGACAGAGCTATATTGTTTCAAACAGCACGGCAGAGCTCCAACAATAGATATTTCACTCCCCACAGCTTCCTCCACTGCTTAATTCTCCACTCACACACGTCTCCATTGTTCTTTGTCCAAACACCACAAAAATAAAATTCTACAGCCCCCCCCCCCCCCCCCCCCCAAAAACCTGGCTTGTGTTCAAAGTTAATTGAATCCCCAAATCATAACACATTCAATCAAAAAATGCCCGGGCGTAGACGCCTGTAACTGTGGCAACCCCACAGTGGGGGAGCGGGCGTGGGTCTTGGCCCGTGTGTGTGTGTGTGTGTATCAGGGGGGCTGGAGGATTCAGGGGAGTCTCCTCCCCTGCCAACACTTCTCCCTGTCAGCTCCAGCATGGGTTGCTCATTGATCTACACAGCACTCGATACATACCGCACGGCAAGAAAGGTCAGCATTTGGTAGTGAAATATCACAAACCAACTAACGTGACCCACTTTAATGAAGGAAGCTGTGGATATGCAGCTGACGTGTTGAGTGATGTGTAATTGCACCACTGAGGGGGAAAACATGTAGAATATATTGACTATTATAAACTGGTGGTTCGAGCCCTGAATGTTGATTGGCTGACAGCCGTGGTATACCACAGGTATGACAAAACATATTTTTACTGCAGTAATTACGTTGGTAACCAGTTTATAAAAGCAATAAGGCACCTCAGGGGTTTATGATATATGGCCAGTATACCACGGCTAAGGGATGTTCTTAAGCACGACACAATGCGGAGTGCCCGGACCCAGCCCTTAGCCGTGATATACCCCCTCGTACCTCATTAAATAATCTCTCTTTCTGACACTACACATTGTCTTGATTTGCATACGAGTACGTCGGAAGACACGGGTGGGGGGGGAGGGGAGGGGGGGAGGGGGGGAATAAATCCTAAGACGTTTTAATCATGCAGCGAAAAACAGTCACACCGATAACACACGCACTTCTGAGTGTTCAGCTTCTAACAACAGGTATTAAATAGTCCCCCTCCTTAAACATAGCCAGATGAAGTGGTCGAGGCTCTCCTTCCATACACACTGCATCTCTCTCTGTCCTGCACTGAAGTGGATACTGTTGAGCCTTGATGTCTACAGTCTATTGCTCCCAGTGCTTAATCTCTTTGTCAAGTGAGGAGGGGGCTGCTGCTGAGGTAGGGTGAGATTCATCTAACCACATCGTGGCGGCGGGGGTCATGGAATGCGGGGGGGCACGTGGGCACGCCTGTAGCCAGATGCCTCCTGACCCCGGCTGCTGCTGTTAAATCATGGTCATTTGAAAGCGATTTATTCATGGCTGTTAATGGACCAGGAGACAGATAGCACCACCTCACAGAGGACCAGGAGACAGACAGCACCGCCTCACAGAGGACCAGGAGACAGACAGCACTGCCTCACAGAGGACCAGGAGGCAGACAGCACCGCCTCACAGAGGACCAGGAGGCAGACAGCACCGCCTCACAGAGGACCAGGAGACAGACAGCACCGCCTCACAGAGGACCAGGAGGCAGACAGCACCGCCTCACAGAGGACCAGGAGGCAGACAGCACCGCCTCACAGAGGACCAGGAGGCAGACAGCACCGCCTCACAGAGGACCAGGAGACAGACAGCACCGCCTCACAGAGGACCAGGAGACAGACAGCACCGCCTCACAGAGGACCAGGAGACAGACAGCACCGCCTCACAGAGGACCAGGAGACAGACAGCACCGCCTCACAGAGGACCAGGAGGCAGACAGCACCGCCTCACAGAGGACCAGGAGGCAGACAGCACCGCCTCACAGAGGATCTTTCCCGCCCTCTCGAAACACTAAGGGTTGTAAGTGACTAAACTACTATGTGGATATGCTGTGTTCCAACCCCAGCGCTGAATCATTAAAGGCAATCTGGTGCTGCACAGTCCTTCAGTTTAAACACATTAGCATCCCCGCGGGGTAAAGCATGTCCGAGCAGGCGGGCTAGCTGTGCCTGCGCCGAGGACGACAGATCTGAAGGTTTTTGTGAAATTAGATGCTTTTAAATCTGTAATGGCTAACTGCTGAAAATGAGGAGGCGGCGGCTATTTCCTTTCTCCATTACTGAGTGAGGGAGAAGGACAGACGAGCAGGCTATAGAGGGTAGACCGACTCACCGTGAGAACACACAAAGCAGACAAGACCCTCGGCCCCTGGAACGCTGATGAGCCATCTCCCATTGTAGGCGGCGGTTAAAACTCACAGAATAACTGCCAAATGCACCTCTTTGAAGAATGTCTCTTCTGCATTAATGAATGAATTATTTATCCAAAGAGAGGCTTACAATTCATACCAGTTGTACTTCTGGCAGCAGATAAAAGAAAACTAAAACATCTTGCTTTTCCTCCTCATGACATTATATCGTGAGGCCCTACATAAAAAAAATGGAAGAAATCCCAGGCAACACAAATAGAAAATATATAGGTTTTTGTAGCACAAAAAATTGCTCTGGTCCCTTCTCATAATAATAAATGACCTAGTACTTTCACAGTGTTTTAACCCGAAGATACTTTACAATAGGAAACCAAAAACAACAAAGAAATGACTGAGTAGGAGAGCCCCCCTCAAACAGAGACTATACCAACATGATATCCCCGTATCCCTCAGCCCATAGAACAACCCTTACCGTCCTCGGTCTCCTGCCAGACGATGCCCTCCAGGTTGACGCTGGTCCCGGGTTCGCAGGGCCCCAGGCACTCGGGCTCCGTGGCCAAGGCCATGTCCGTCGTGTTGGACGCCACTGAGCGCGTGCGCACCATGATCTGCTCACAGGGTGAGGCGATGCTGTCATTGCTGTTGCCCACCGGCGCCATGAGATGGAGTGGTGGAGTGACGGGCACGGAGACCGGAGACTCCATCTGGGAGAAAGAAGATAACATGATAAACTAAATCTGACATAGAGCACACCAAAGGAGGCCGTTCCTACGTTACGATAGGCACAGCAAAATGTGAAGGGTGGCAAGAATTGATAAGAGTAGAGTACTGATACAGTGATAGTCAAAGCATTCTTTGGTTGTTGTTGGCAGCAGTGGTCGGCCATTTCCCCTGCTCTGTGAATGTTGAACATTACTTGTTGTTGGCAGCAGTGGTCGGCCATTTCCCCTGCTCTGTGAATGTTGAACATTACTTGTTGTTGGCAGCAGTGGTCGGCCATTTCCCCTGCTCTGTGAATGTTGAACATTACTTGTTGTTGGCAGCAGTGGTCGGCCATTTCCCCTGCTCTGTGAATGTTGAACATTACTTGTTGTTGGCAGCAGTGGTCGGCCATGTCCCCTGCTCTGTGAATGTTGAACATTACTTGTTGTTGGCAGCAGTGGTCGGCCATGTCCCCTGCTCTGTGAATGTTGAACATTACTTGTTGTTGGCAGCAGTGGTCGGCCATTTCCCCTGCTCTGTGAATGTTGAACATTACTTGTTGTTGGCAGCAGTGGTCGGCCATTTCCCCTGCTCTGTGAATGTTGAACATTACTTGTTGTTGGCAGCAGTGGTCGGCCATTTCCCCTGCTCTGTGAATGTTGAACATTACTTGTTGTTGGCAGCAGTGGTCGGCCATTTCCCCTGCTCTGTGAATGTTGAACATTACTTGTTGTTGGCAGCAGTGGTCGGCCATTTCCCCTGCTCTGTGAATGTTGAACATTACTTGTTGTTGGCAGCAGTGGTCGGCCATTTCCCCTGCTCTGTGAATGTTGAACATTACTTGTTGTTGGCAGCAGTGGTCGGCCATGTCCCCTGCTCTGTGAATGTTGAACATTACTTGTTGTTGGCAGCAGTGGTCGGCCATGTCCCCTGCTCTGTGAATGTTGAACATTACTTGTTGTTGGCAGCAGTGGTCGGCCATTTCCCCTGCTCTGTGAATGTTGAACATTACTTGTTGTTGGCAGCAGTGGTCGGCCATTTCCCCTGCTCTGTGAATGTTGAACATTACTTGTTGTTGGCAGCAGTGGTCGGCCATTTCCCCTGCTCTGTGAATGTTGAACATTACTTGTTGTTGGCAGCAGTGGTCGGCCATTTCCCCTGCTCTGTGAATGTTGAACATTACTTGTTGTTGGCAGCAGTGGTCGGCCATTTCCCCTGCTCTGTGAATGTTGAACATTACTTGTTGTTGGCAGCAGTGGTCGGCCATTTCCCCTGCTCTGTGAATGTTGAACATTACTTGTTGTTGGCAGCAGTGGTCGGCCATTTCCCCTGCTCTGTGAATGTTGAACATTACTTGTTGTTGGCAGCAGTGGTCGGCCATTTCCCCTGCTCTGTGAATGTTGAACATTACTTGTTGTTGGCAGCAGTGGTCGGCCATGTCCCCTGCTCTGTGAATGTTGAACATTACTTGTTGTTGGCAGCAGTGGTCGGCCATTTCCCCTGCTCTGTGAATGTTGAACATTACTTGTTGTTGGCAGCAGTGGTCGGCCATTTCCCCTGCTCTGTGAATGTTGAACATTACTTGTTGTTGGCAGCAGTGGTCGGCCATTTCCCCTGCTCTGTGAATGTTGAACATTACTTGTTGTTAGCAGCAGTGGCAGACCATTTCCCCTGCTCTGTGAATGTTGAACATTACTTGTTGTTGGCAGCAGTGACAGGCCATTTCCCCTGCTCTGTGAATGTTGAACATTACTTGTTGTTGGCAGCAGTGACAGACCATTTCCCCTGCTCTGTGAATGTTGAACATTACTTGTTGTTGGCAGCAGTGACAGGCCATTTCCCCTGCTCTGTGAATGTTGAACATTACTTGTTGTTAGCAGCAGTGGCAGACCATTTCCCCTGCTCTGTGAATGTTGAACATTACTTGTTGTTGGCAGCAGTGACAGGCCATTTCCCCTGCTCTGTGAATGTTGAACATTACTTGTTGTTGGCAGCAGTGACAGGCCATTTCCCCTGCTCTGTGAATGTTGAACATTACTTGTTGTTAGCAGCAGTGGCAGACCATTTCCCCTGCTCTGTGAATGTTGAACATTACTTGTTGTTGGCAGCAGTGACAGGCCATTTCCCCTGCTCTGTGAATGTTGAACATTACCTGTTGTTGGCAGCAGTGGTCGACCATTTCCCCTGCTCTGTGAATGTTGAACATTACTTGTTGTTGGCAGCAGTGACAGGCCATTTCCCCTGCTCTGTGAATGTTGAACATTACTTGTTGTTGGTAGCAGTGGCAGGCCATTTCCCCTGCTCTGTGAATGTTGAACATTACTTGTTGTTGGCAGCAGTGACAGGCCATTTCCCCTGCTCTGTGAATGTTGAACATTACTTGTTGTTGGTAGCAGTGGCAGGCCATTTCCCCTGCTCTGTGAATGTTGAACATTACTTGTTGTTGGTAGCAGTGGCAGGCCATTTCCCCTGCTCTGTGAATGTTGAACATTACTTGTTGTTGGCAGCAGTGGTCGGGCATTTCCCCTGCTCTGTGAATGTTGAACATTAGTGTCCTAGAGAGTGAAACCCTTCTCTTCGGTCTACTGGTTTAACTACAGCATACTGTTCTGGCCTGAGCTCTCAGCCTCTCACAAACCCACTGAACCCCCCCTGGGAGGCCCAGGATTTGATTTGATAAATGTACCCCACTATTTGAGCAAGCCGAATCAGCTACAGGGCAACCTCATGTAAACGGCTGGCTTTAAGGGAGGTCTGACTAGCTCTCCTACTGTGTGAGCTAGTCAGCCATATTCCCGAAAGCTGTGGTGGTAGCACTAGCTTATTTAACCTCGATGGTGGAGATCATTAATGTCCTCCATGATTATTACTCATGGCTGAGAACTCTTATGTGCACCAAATCATTTAAACATAAACTATGGCTGAAATAAGGCACCTTGTGTGTAGCCATTATTGCAGGTTCTTGCTCAGGGAGCCAATTTGACAATCTAATTAGTGGTGTTTATTGACTCAACACACAGGAAAGTACAGCGTTTAAAAAGATATCTATTTTTACCGCAAAATATAACCAAAAGCATAGCCAGGAGAACAGCAGAAGGAGAGCAGTTCTAGGCCTATGTTCCAAACAGAACCATTTCCAAACCAAACTTCAAAAGAAAACACAGAAAACAGTGCAGTAGATCAATCCACACATTGTGAGAAAAGGCAACAATGGAAATAGTTTATATAAATATACTTGAGGTCTTGCTATTTATTTAGCAGTAGCTGTCATTCCATGAGGTAAGGGGAAATATGCACATGCTATTGGGGTCAGGATATGGCAACATCTAGCCTACAACTACACTCAACATATACTTGCTATTTTGACAACAGTGTGGATGGAACTTTAGGGAGAATTGTTAATGACTTTACAATTACATTTTAATTTTATTTAACTAGGCAAGTCAGTTAACAGTTAACAGTTAACAAGTCAGTTAACAGTTAACAAATTCTTATTTACAATGACAGCCTAGGAACAGTGGGTTTAACTGCCTTGTTGAGGGGCAGAAGGACAGATTTGTTTTACCTTGTCAGCTCGGGGATTTGATCTAACCACTAGGCAACCTGCCACCCCAATTGCTTGGTGTTGGCTTACAATACACAGGGGGAGTTGCATGAGTGGAAGAGAATCACCAATCCACTTCAGTCAACCTGGGTTAAAATGTACGGCCTTTGGGAAAAGCCTGTGTGTGTTAGGGAGGAAAAAAAGGCGAATATATGATTGTATTGCGTGGAGAAATCAGGGTTACGCTGTGAGGGATTCCACAGGCACTTAAAACTGGATAGCCGAAGAGAAGCTGATGGGGTCGCTGAAACACAGGGCTAATCAACGAGGAAGTGCCAAGTCCAGACCAAATCAGCAGATGGCCTCCCTCACCTCTGCAGAGAGGGGACTGGCCTTTAGTTCCTACCACTTTCCCATGGGGCAACAACCCCTGAGCAAACACATCATCTACCTTGGAGCTGGTAGAACATGATGCTGAAAACTAGCAACCGACCGGGGCTGTCAGTCAACCGACTGGGGCTGTCAGTCAACCAGACACCTAGTAAACACAAATCACATTTTATTTGTCACAAACACATGGTTAGCAGACGTTACTGTGAGTGTAGCGAAATGCTTGTGCTTCTAGTGTAGTAATATCTCAAAAGTAATCTTAACAATTACCCAACAACTACATAATAGACACAAAAGGGATGAATGAGATAATGTACATATAGGTATATGGATGAGCGAATGCCAAGCGACATAGGCAAGATGCAATAGATGGTTGAAAATACAGTATATACATATGATGTGAGTAATGTAAGATATGTAAACATTATTAAAGTGGAATTATTTAAAGTGCATTGTATAAAGTGACTAGTGATCCATTGTTTAAAGTGGCCAGTGATTGGGTCTCAGTGTAGGAAGCAGCCTCTCTGAGTTAGTGATGGTTGTTTAACAGTCTGATGGCCTTGAGATAGACGTTTTTCAGTCTCTCAGTCCCAGCTTTGATGCACCTGTACTGACCTCACCTTCTGGATGGTAGCAGTGTGAACAGGCAGTGGCTCGGGTGGTTGTTGTCCTTGATAATCTTTTTGGCCTCTGCTATTTCCCAAAGTCCACAATCATCTTCTTTGTTTTGTTGACGTTGAGTGAGAGGTTATTTTCCTGACACCACACTCCCAGAGCCCTCACCTCTTCCCTGTAGGCCGTCTCCTCGTTGTTGGTAATCAAGCCTACCACTGTAGTGTCGTCTGTAAACTTGATGATTGAGTTGGAGGTGTGCATGGCCACGCAGTCGTGGGTGAACAGGGAGGACAGGAGAGGGCTGAGCACGCACCCTTGTGGGGCCCCAGTGTTGAGGGTCAGCAAAGTGGAGATTTTGTTTCCTACCTTCACCCCCTGGGGGCGGGCTATCAGAAAGTCCTGGACAACAGTTGCACAGGGCGGGGTTGAGACCCAGGGCCTCCAGCTTGATGATGAGCTTGGAGGGTACTTTGGTGTTGAATGCTGAGCTGTAGTCAATGAACAGCATTCTTACATAGGTATTCCTTTTGTCTACACACAGCTGTATGTATGAATGGAAACAGAGACACTGCTCCACAGTCAGCGGCTGCAACACTCCTTTCTCAAGAATGTACGCCCTTATCGTAGACAAACCCTTGTGACGACATTGCTTCCGTTGTCAACTTTTCAGAGCACACCTGTTATTTAGCTGTTGTTTAGTGCCGTTGGTACCCAAGAGGCTAAAATGACTAAGTGGAGGTTGACTTGTATGTTCCGATTGTGGTGTGTAGGGTAGAGTGTGTTGTTATGACGTCAGGCCTTGTTTACAGAACAACAGACGTGCTTTCAGTATTAAAATACTGAAAAGCTCGACCCTACATCATACCCACATTAGGGGTCTCCCGAGTGGCGCAGCGGTCTAAGGTGTCACTACAGACACCCTGGTTCGATTCCAGGCTGTATCACAACCGGCAGTGATTGGGAGTCCAATAGGGTGGCGCACAATTTGTCCAGCGCCGTCTGGGTTTGGCCGGTGTAGGCCGTCATTGTAAATAAGAATTTGTTCTTAACCGACGTGCCTAGTTAAATAAAGGTGGGAAAATTATAATTGGATAAACAAACCCCCATGATGTCATTGCTTACTGACTGGCTAGCCAAACTTATTTTAGTAAAAACCTACCCGTCTTGCTGCACAAAACAAACAACAATTTAGAAGGGAAACACTAAACTCCAACACAATTTGAAGAGTCTTAAAACATTGAAATGAAAATGAGCTTTGTAAATGCAATCCATTATCTGAATGACAGAAAATGAGCTTTGTAAATACAATCCATTATCTGAATGACAGAAAGGGAGCTTTGTAAATACAATCCATTATCTGAATGACAGAAAATGAGCTTTGTAAATACAATCCATTATCTGAATGACAGAAAATGAGCTTTGTAAATAAAATCCATTATCTGAATGACAGAAAGGGAGCTTTGTAAATACAATCCATTATCTGAATGACAGAAAATGAGCTTTGTAAATACAATCCATTATCTGAATGACAGAAAATGAGCTTTGTAAATACAATCCATTATCTGAATGACAGAAAGGGAGCTTTGTAAATACAATCCATTATCTGAATGACAGAAAGGGAGCTTTGTAAATACAATCCATTATCTGAATGACAGAAAATGAGCTTTGTAAATACAATCCATTATCTGAATGACAGAAAATGAGCTTTGTAAATACAATCCATTATCTGAATGACAGAAAGGGAGCTTTGTAAATACAGTCCATTATCTGAATGACAGAAAATGAGCTTTGTAAATACAATCCATTATCTGAATGACAGAAAGGGAGCTTTGTAAATACAATCCATTGTCTGAATGACAGAAAATGAGCTTTGTAAATACAATCCATTATCTGAATGACAGAAAATGAGCTTTGTAAATACAATCCATTATCTGAATGACAGAAAGGGAGCTTTGTAAATACAATCCATTATCTGAATGACAGAAAGGGAGCTTTGTAAATACAATCCATTATCTGAATGACAGAAAGGGAGCTTTGTAAATACAATCCATTATCTGAATGACAGAAAATGAGCTTTGTAAATACAATCCATTATCTGAATGACAGAAAGGGAGCTTTGTAAATACAATCCATTATCTGAATGACAGAAAATGAGCTTTGTAAATACAATCCATTATCTGAATGACAGAAAATGAGCTTTGTAAATACAATCCATTATCTGAATGACAGAAAACGAGCTTTGTAAATGCAATCCATTATCTGAATGACAGAAAAGGCGTATGGTGTAAAGAACACTTCACACTAAAGTGCGAATGACGCTGTCACTGCAGAGGTGGTGACGATACTGTTAATGACTTCCACACACAGGTGGTGGGGATAAGGAGGGATTTACACAACCACTTCTCCGGTTTCTTTGACTCTCACAGGCAGCACAGTAAGCAAAGAGGCTCCACCGTGAGAAAGGGGAGTTGGAGGAACTAGGAAGAGGGGTGTCGACGAGGACGGCAACAAAATGACTTTATATATTTATTTATTTTCCATTTGGCATACACTCTTATCCAGAGCGACTTACAGTAGTGAGTGCAGACATTTTCCTACTGGTCCCCTGTGGGAATCGAACCCACAACCCTGGTGTTGCAAGCACCATGCTCTACCAACTGAGGCACACGGGAACATTTGATAGTATTGAGACTCTCGCGGTGTGTTTTAGGCAGTTAAGCAACAAGCTCCCCGATGAATTGAGCTCAGAGAAGTGGGGCCTTTAATCGGAGCGGCAACCAGCGCCAGCAGCATGGACCGGCGGGCCCCCCCAGGGAGCACTGGTACCGCCTCTTTAAGAGGCCCTTATCGTCAGGGATATCACTGAGCCCTCGGAGAATATCAGAGATGTCGCTGGAGATGAATGAGGAAAGCATCTTATAGCCAATGATCATGCATTGATGAGCACCCCAAACAACCACTTTATCAGGGAACTTAGATTGAGATAGTCTACTCTTTCCAGAATTGAGATACTGATTGTTGCTATGCCGCTGGTTTACTCGCGCCAGTTGTGAATGTTGTCGCAGCAAGGCTGGCAGGCAGACGCACATGAAGGACTCGTCTATGATTAGCATCCCAGAGAGAGCAGCTCTGTCAGGCAAAGCCAAATGCTCCGGTCTGAGGAAAAACTCCTGTGGTTGTGTGAACACTCACTCGGTGGTTGTCCTCTGATGCTAAATGCAACATCTCTCTCTCTCTCACTGGCTCCATCTCCATGCAGGGTGACTCTGCAGCTCCCTGGATTTACAGGCTGGCAACTAAACATTCTACAGCCACACTGTTAGCAAAGTCATTCCAGGGCCTGACGAGGTGACTCATTACCCACACCCCGTAGGGCCATGGGGAACAGTTCATTACCCACACCCTGTAGGGAACAGTTCGTTACCCTCACCCTGTAGGGAACAGTTCATTACCCACACCTTGTAGGGAACAGTTCATTACCCACACCTTGTAGGGAACAGTTCATTACCCTCACCCCGTAGGGCCATGGGGAACAGTTCATTACCCACACCATGTAGGGAACAGTTCATTACCCTCACCAAGCTCGAGACCCTGGGTCTCGACCCCGCCCTGTGCAACTGGGTACTGGACTTCCTGACGGGCCGCCACCAGGTGGTGAGGGTAGGCAACAACATCTCCTCCCCGCTGATCCTCAACACTGGGGCCCCACAAGGGTGCGTTCTGAGCCCTCTCCTGTACTCCCTGTTCACCCACGACTGCGTGGCCACGCACGCCTCCAACTCAATCATCAAGTTTGCGGACGACACAACAGTGGTAGGCTTGATTACCAACAACGACGAGACGGCCTACAGGGAGGAGGTGAGGGCCCTCGGAGTGTGGTGTCAGGAAAATAACCTCACACTCAACGTCAACAAAACTAAGGAGATGATTGTGGACTTCAGGAAACAGCAGAGGGAACACCCCCCCATCCACATCGATGGAACAGTAGTGGAGAGGGTAGCAAGTTTTAAGTTCCTCGGCATACACATCACAGACAAACTGAATTGGTCCACTCACACAGACAGCATCGTGAGGAAGGCGCAGCAGCGCCTCTTCAACCTCAGGAGGCTGAAGAAATTCGGCTTGTCACCAAAAGCACTCACAAACTTCTACAGATGCACAATCGAGAGCATCCTGGCGGGCTGTATCCCCGCCTGGTATGGCAACTGCACCGCCCTCAACCGTAAGGCTCTCCAGAGGGTAGTGAGGTCTGCACAACGCATCACCGGGGGCAAACTACCTGCCCTCCAGGACACCTACACCACCCGATGCTACAGGAAGGCCATAAAGATCATCAAGGACATCAACCACCCGAGCCACTGCCTGTTCACCCCGCTGTCATCCAGAAGGCGAGGTCAGTACAGGTGCATCAAAGCTGGGACCGAGAGACTGAAAAACAGCTTCTATCTCAAGGCCATCAGACTGTTAAACAGCCACCACTAACATTGAGTGGCTACTGCCAACACACTGTCAATGACACTGACTCTACTCCAGCCACTTTAATCATGGGAATTGATGGGAAATGATGTAAATATATCACTAGCCACTTTAAACAATGCTACCTTATATAATGTTACTTACCCTACATTATTCATCTCATATGCATACGTAGATACTGTACTCTATATCATCGACTGCATCCTTATGTAATACATGTATCACTAGCCACTTTAACTATGCCACTTGGTTTACATACTCATCTCATATGTATATACTGTACTCGATATCATCTACTGTATCTTGCCTATGCTGCTCTGTACCATCACTCATTCATATATCCTTATGTACATATTCTTTATCCCCTTACACTGTGTATAAGACAGTAGTTTTTTGGAATTGTTAGTTAGATTACTTTATTACTGCATTGTCGGAACTAGAAGCACAAGCATTTCGCTACACTCGCATTAACATCTGCTAACCATGTGTATGTGACAAATAAAATTTGATTTGATTTGACCCTGTAGGGAACAGTTCATTACCCTCACCCCGTAGGGCCATGGGGAACAGTTCATTACCCACACCCTGTAGGGAACAGTTCATTACCCACACCCTGTAGGGAACAGTTCATTACCCACACCTTGTAGGGAACAGTTCATTACCCACACCCTGTAGGGAACAGTTCATTACCCACACCTTGTAGGGAACAGTTCATTACCCACACCCTGTAGGGAACAGTTCATTACCTACACCCTGTAGGGAACAGTTCATTACCCACACCCTGTAGGGAACAGTTCATTACCCACACCCTGTAGGGAACAGTTCATTACCCACACCTTGTAGGGAACAGTTCATTACCCTCACCCCGTAGGGCCATGGGGAACAGTTCATTACCCACACCCTGTAGGGAACAGTTCATTACCTACACCTTGTAGGGAACAGTTCATTACCCACACCCCATAGGGCCATGGGGAACAGTTCATTACCCACACCCTGTAGGGAACAGTTCATTACCCACACCTGGTAGGGAACAGTTCATTACCCTCACCTTGTAGGGAACAGTTCATTACCCACACCTTGTAGGGAACAGTTCATTACCCACACCTTGTAGGGAACAGTTCATTACCCACACCCTGTAGGGAACAGTGCTTTACCTACACCTTGTAGGGAACAGTTCACTACCCACACCCTGTAGGGAACAGTTCATTACCTACACCTTGTAGGGAACAGTTCATTACCTACACCTTGTAGGGAACAGTTCATTACCCACACCTTGTAGGGAACAGTTCATTACCCACACCTTGTAGGGAACAGTTCATTACCTACACCTTGTAGGGAACAGTTCATTACCCACACCCTGTAGGGAACAGTTCATTACCTACACCTTGTAGGGAACAGTTCATTACCTACACCTTGTAGGGAACAGTTCATTACCCACACATTGTAGGGAACAGTTCATTACCCTCACCCTGTAGGGAACAGTTCATTACCCACACCCTGTAGGGAACAGTTCATTACCTACACCTTGTAGGGAACAGTTCATTACCTACACCTTGTAGGGAACAGTTCATTACCCACACCCTGTAGGGAACAGTTCATTACCTACACCTTGTAGGGAACAGTTCATTACCCACACCTTCTAGGGAACAGTTCATTACCCACACCTTCTAGGGAAAAGTTCATTACCCACACCCTGTAGGGAACAGTTCATTACCCACACCTTGTAGGGAACAGTTCATTACCCTCATCTTGTAGGGAACAGTTCATTACCCACACCTTGTAGGGAACAGTTCATTACCCACACCTTGTAGGGAACAGTTCATTACCTACACCTTGTAGGGAACAGTTCATTACCCACACCCTGTAGGGAACAGTTCATTACCTACACCTTGTAGGGAACAGTTCATTACCTACACCTTGTAGGGAACAGTTCATTACCCACACATTGTAGGGAACAGTTCATTACCCTCACCCTGTAGGGAACAGTTCATTACCCACACCCTGTAGGGAACAGTTCATTACCTACACCTTGTAGGGAACAGTTCATTACCTACACCTTGTAGGGAACAGTTCATTACCCACACCCTGTAGGGAACAGTTCATTACCTACACCTTGTAGGGAACAGTTCATTACCCACACCTTCTAGGGAACAGTTCATTACCCACACCTTCTAGGGAAAAGTTCATTACCCACACCCTGTAGGGAACAGTTCATTACCCACACCTTGTAGGGAACAGTTCATTACCCTAATCTTGTAGGGAACAGTTCATTACCCACACCTTGTAGGGAACAGTTCATTACCCACACCTTCTAGGGAACAGTTCATTACCCACACCTTGTAGGGAACAGTTCATTACCCACACCTTCTAGGGAACAGTAGGGAACAGTTCATTACCCACACCTTCTAGGGGACAGTTCAATACCAACACGTCCTCCTGGATTACAGTCAGGGTGTCGCGCTCATCCTCCTGTATTACAGTCAGGGTGTCGCGCTCAGCCACCCGGCCTCCTGGATTACAGTCAGGGTGTCGCGCTCATCCTCCTGTATTACAGTCAGGGTGTCGCGCCCATCCTCCTGGAGTACAGTCAGGGTGTCGCGCTCAGCCACCCGGCCTCCTGGAGTACAGTCAGGGTGTCACGCTCAGCCACCCGTTCTCCTGGAGTACAGTCAGGGTGTCACGCTCAGCCACCCGTCCTCCTGGAGTACAGTCAGGGTGTCACGCTCAGCCACCCGTTCTCCTGGAGTACAGTCAGGGTGTCACGCTCAGCTAGTAAGGCAATGTACAAAAACTAAGCGAAACATTATCATAAACTAACGGCTTATTGGTAAGTGTAGGCTCCATAGAGGAGGACGCGGACCGGAAAACGGCATCGGTCTGAGGAATTCTTCTAACCGTCGACTAAAAGCATACATGCCCAAGCTTCAGATCGCTCCAAACCAAAGATGCTTACGACTGAAGGGAGAGACCACCAAGCACAAACCCACACTCAGGGAGAGACCACCAAACAAACCCACACTAAGGGAGAGACCACCAAACACAAACCCACACTAAGGGAGAGACCACCAAACACAAACCCACACTCAGGGAGAGACCACCAAACACAAACCCACACTCAGGGAGAGACCACCAAACAAACCCGCACTAAGGGAGAGACCACCAAACACAAACCCACACTAAGGGAGAGACCACCAAACAAACCCGCACTAAGGGAGAGACCACCAAACACAAACCCACACTCAGGGAGAGACCACCAAACACAAACCCACACTAAGGGAGAGACCACCAAACACAAACCCACACTAAGGGAGAGACCACCAAACAAACCCACACTAAGGGAGAGACCACCAAACACAAACCCACACTCAGGGAGAGACCACCAAACACAAACCCACACTAAGGGAGAGACCACCAAACACAAACCCACACTCAGGGAGAGGCCACCAAACAAACCCACACTAAGGGAGAGACCACCAAACAAACCCACACTAAGGGAGAGACCACCAAACAAACCCACACTAAGGGAGAGACCACCAAACACAAACCCACACTAAGGGAGAGACCACCAAACACAAACCCACACTCAGGGAGAGACCACCAAACAAACCCACACTCAGGGAGAGACCACCAAACAAACCCACACTAAGGGAGAGACCACCAAACACAAACCCACACTCAGGGAGAGACCACCAAACAAACCCACACTAAGGGAGAGACCACCAAACACAAACCCACACTAAGGGAGAGACCACCAAACAAACCCACACTAAGGGAGAGACCACCAAACAAACCCACACTAAGGGAGAGGCCACCAAACACAAACCCACACTAAGGGAGAGACCACCAAACAAACCCACACTAAGGGAGAGACCACCAAACACAAACCCACACTAAGGGAGAGACCACCAAACACAAACCCACACTCAGGGAGAGACCACCAAACAAACCCACACTAAGGGAGAGACCACCAAACAAACCCACACTAAGGGAGAGACCACCAAACACAAACCCACACTCAGGGAGAGACCACCAAACAAACCCACACTAAGGGAGAGACCACCAAACACAAACCCACACTCAGGGAGAGGCCACCAAACAAACCCACACTAAGGGAGAGACCACCAAACAAACCCACACTAAGGGAGAGGCCACCAAACACAAACCCACACTAAGGGAGAGACCACCAAACAAACCCACACTAAGGGAGAGGCCACCAAACACAAACCCACACTAAGGGAGAGACCACCAAACAAACCCACACTAAGGGAGAGACCACCAAACACAAACCCACACTCAGGGAGAGACCACCAAACAAACCCACACTAAGGGAGAGACCACCAAACACAAACCCACACTCAGGGAGAGGCCACCAAACAAACCCACACTAAGGGAGAGACCACCAAACAAACCCACACTAAGGGAGAGACCACCAAACAAACCCACACTAAGGGAGAGGCCACCAAACACAAACCCACACTAAGGGAGAGACCACCAAACAAACCCACACTAAGGGAGAGACCACCAAACACAAACCCACACTAAGGGAGAGACCACCAAACACAAACCCACACTCAGGGAGAGACCACCAAACAAACCCACACTAAGGGAGAGACCACCAAACAAACCCACACTAAGGGAGAGACCACCAAACATATATCCACCATCTAGACTACAGACTTTAGCCTTGCAAAAGAGCAGGGAGGAGGACCAGTCTCTAGCCGGGGGGGGAATGGAAGCAGGAATCTAAATGGAAGCATAACCTCAGTGGAAGCTCCATCTGAAACCTACAACAAAAACATCCATTATTCCTGGCAGTGTTTCTCCTTTTTGTGGGCTCAAGTGCACTATTAGTGGTTCAGCGGTCATTTTTCTCAGAAAAGTTTCCACTTCGCCAGGCCTGCACACACACACACACACACACACACCATGTGCTTTGTCCACACCCTGCAAACTGGGACTCTGAGGTTGTAAAAGGATTGGGTCTGTCCAAAGACAGAACGTTTCATCCCAAATATAAACTATTTAAAACGGCTTTTCTTTACTGTTCAACATATGATTGAAGTATTGCAAATCAAAATTGTGGCAGTGTGCCGTGTTACAAAAGACTGCTGTGGGAATGCTGTCCTATTAGGTAAAAAACGTCGCTGAAAACCTTGGCTGTTAATAGACCTAAGGTTGAAATACAACCACACCACTATTCAGGTAGTAAATGATTGGGGATTGTCTTTAAATCAACATGAAGCTTCACTAAGCTAAATAAGCCCTAGCAAAACGGAAAAGACTGAACAGCCCTTTACTTTCTAAGTCCTTTGAGGGGTAATACTACCTGCTCATGATGGTTTAAAAGACCAGGCCCTTGGTCTGCTGAGCCAATGTGCATCATCTCAGGTGCCCCCCCCCCCCTCCCAAACCCATCATCAAACAACCATATCCACTTTCACACTACCACAGAGGAGAATCAATGCTCCCCTAGGAAAACAAATGGCAAAAAAAACTAAACAAGGGGAAGTGAGGAAAAGAGGTCTGGAAAAAAGTTAAGCGCAGAGTTATACAACTGGTATAGTAGGAATGGAATCTCACAGAAACACAACATTTGGTTTTGGCAGGGGAGTGCGTTACAGCTTAAATTCCATTGAGTTCACAGAACATTCCTGCGTAACCCCCCCACCCTCTCCTTTCCGCAGCAGAGTAAGTGTTTCAGATTCAGGACCAGATCCCTGCATGCCCCCGGATGTGTGATGTCACCTCCCCAACATCCCTCTGAATGGGGACACGCTGGGAGGTGGTGACCAGTCCCTGCCGGGGGAGGTTGGACTCAGGTAGGGGTTAGGGAGCAGAGTTCAGGCCGTGTCAAGAGTCTCCGGTAACCACAGGAGATGGTCCCACCACTGTTGAAAATACGTCTGCCATACAAGTCCCCCCCCACCCACCCACCCACACATCATAATTACAGAGGAGAGAAGCAAAAAATGTAGAGTGACAGAGGAAAACGACGCAGAATCATTTAGAATCTAAGTAGTAAAAGAGACTTGAGGGTCTGTAAACTACACCACTATACCACAGATGAACGTAACCAATTGAGATATTACAATAGAGCCTGCTTCAACGTTTAGCCTAAGCATTAGAAACTTAATAAGGCATAAAAATGATTTGACACAAATTACAATTTAACAAGAATGGGGAATTAAGCGACAATCCTCAATCATTTCTTTGAGGGCACATTTGTATTAGTCCACTTGCCTCTCAGCTAATTTGAACTGATTGGGGGCCTTCTCCATGTCTTCACAGGCTTAAATTAATCATCTACCCAAGTCGACACATCCTGTTTTCACTGAAAAACAAGCCCAGCAGGAGAGACTTTAACAGAGCCACATGCTCACCTTTAACCTTACAGTGACCTCCCCCATCTCTGACCCTGCCACTAACTGACCCAGGTAGTAAAACGCCTGTTATTGTTATTTATTGTGTCACAATAAAAAATTAGAAACAAGAAAATGTGATTTTTATTTTATCTCTGCATTGTTGTGAAAGCCCTCGTAGGTAAGCTTTTCACATTAAAGTCTACACCTGTTGTATTTGGCCCATTTAATCAAACTTTACTACCTGAATGCTAACACAATGACTGTAATCTATTCACTTACTACCTGAATGCTAACACAATGACTGTAATCTATTCACTTTACTACCTGAATGCTAACACAATGACAAATCTATTCACTTCCTACCTGAATGCTAACACAATGACTGCAATCTATTCACTTTACTACCTGAACACTAACACAATGAATGTAATCTATTCACATGATTACCTGAATGCTAACACAATGACTGTAATCTATTCACATGATTACCTGAATGCTAACACAACGACTGTAATCTATTCACTTTACTACCTGAATGCTAACACAACGACTGTAATCTATTCACTTTACTACCTGAATGCTAACACAACGACGGTAATCTATTTAAGGATCTTCCCTTTTCTTCTTCTTGAGGAGAGTATTTGAAACGCCAACACTAATGACTGAAAAGAGACACCTTCCTCAATCTCTCCAATTGCACAGAAATTGCGTGGCGTTGAACTGAGTGGAGCAAAGTCCATCTTCCATCAATCACTCGTGACCTTTCAACTTAACCCAGTTGGTGTGGACACAGTTTAACTAATCTCACGCTATGTTTAGATGTACCTCTAAGCAGCCTTTCAGGTTAGGAGCTCTAATCCCAACTATGTAAACAAGCAGGAACTGAGGACTTAAAGTTGAGACAATTCAGAGAAGATTCCTTGTGATCTCAACATCCCCAAACGGCATTTGCCACTTTGATAGAGATCAAAGGCTTGATAATGTACCCTTTTATGAAACAAATGGCAGAAAAAGCCAGACTTCAACATGTTTAAGACTGAAATTAAATACAAAAAGTTTAAAAATATATAAAACCAGAACACTTTCACACTAGTCGCCATAAGTCGTTCACCTAAATCGTTCACCTAGCCGTACTCTACACAGAACGGTGTGGCATAACCAATCAGAGCTGCGGTAGGAGTATATGCAAATAGACTACTGCCATATATGGATATGTGCCATTTACATTGAACTGGACCATGTTTACAGCATGAGCGGTCGTGAGTAGATGCACTTGTTTTGAGATTAAAGGGAGAGCTGCATGTAGACACACGTGCACATTTTGGCGTTACTGAGGGTGTAATGGTTTAGCAGATGTCCTGGGTAACACAGTGTGTAACACAGGCTTTAGCTGTGTTGCCTAAAGTCCACTCCAGGCACCCAAGTCATAGACCGTTCTCTATGCTACCGCACGGCAAGCGGTACCAGAGCGCCATTATTTTCTTACCTCTATTTCTTGAACTGCATTGTTGGTTAAGGGCTTGTACAGAAGCATTTCACGGTAAGGTCTACACCTGTGTGTATTCGGCGCATGTGGCAAATAACACTTGATTTGACATCTAGAATATGTTCGTGCTGTGCATGTCAAACATTATAAACCTACATAATTTTATCCACATCAAAAGGTAGACAATGTATTCACAGCAAATGTTTGCGCTAGCAGTGCCATAGTACGAATCAGGGGGCTGCCATTTTACATAGACGCTCTACGTTGCAGGACACGGTGCAATTAATCACTGTGCTGTGGCGATACTGTATAAATCTGTGCCCATTACCCAACAGCAATGTTCCCCAGGGACTGTCACCCAGAGCGCAAAACAAATATCAGCCCAAGAAGAGAAGCATGAAATTGAAGTTCAACTTTCTAGAGTTTTCCCTGTTAGTTAACACTATCAACGTTTCCCTTTACTGTGGCGATTGTGATCGAATCAACACAATATTAGCCACTTTCAATGCAACATAATGAAAGAAAACAAACTATGCAAGAGATGTTGTTGTAGGCAGAACGCATCAGAGTATGATTCTATTGCGCAAGACTCAGCCGTACTCTACACAAACCGGTTTGGCATAACCAATCAGAGCTGCGGTAGGAGTATATGCAAATAGACTACTGCCATATATGGATCTGTGCCATTTACTTTGAACTGGACCGTGTGTACAGCATGAGCGATCATGAGTAGATGCACTTGTTTTGAGATTAAAGGGAGAGCTGCATGTAGACACGTCTGCACATTTTATTCATATCCTTTACCAGTTAGTGAGTTATTAGCCCAGTTGTAGATAATTTATTCATATCCTTTACCACTTAGTGAGTTATTAGCCCAGTTGTAGATCATTTGTAGTCCGCAATAGTGGAGTGACTGCTTCCTACAAGAGCACAAAACGTGTACATTTCTAGACATCTTTGAAAAGCGAGTCAGGTAAAAACCTTTTTTGTCTTAAAGGGGCAGTGTTGTATTTTGAGACGGGCTTGAGTAAGCTAAGTAGTGAATAGGCAGAGGGTAGCATCATTTATCTGATTCTCTGTAATAAACGGTATGGGAACAATTATGCATTTTATTTTGTAAAGTGGTTTCTGGCAGCAAAATCAATTTTCAGTGGATAAACAGGTTAATGTCAAGACTTGAATGTTTTTTTCAAAAGTCTCAAGGAATGTAGACCGACATTGAACAGCACACATTGGCTGCTACTGTAGGCTGAATGATAGAACATGTTAAAATGTTATGAGATGCATTTTCTACATTGTTTTTGAAGGTAGACCACTCTGGTAGGCCTGTATTATGATCAAATAGCCACAGTAGCCTACTTGGCCACTGTTAAAACTGTAACCTAAAGCAGGTACAGCCTCAGTGTTCACAGTAAAACTGTAACCTAAAGCAGGTACAGCCTCAGTGTTCACAGTAAAACTGTAACTTAAAGCAGGTACAGCCTCAGTGTTCACAGTAAAACTGTAACTTAAAGCAGGTACAGCCTCAGTGTTCACAGTAAAACTGTAACTTAAAGCAGGTACAGCCTCAGTGTTCACAGTAAAACTGTAACTTAAAGCAGGTACAGCCTCAGTGTTCACAGTAAAACTGTAACTTAAAGCAGGTACAGCCTCAGTGTTCACAGTAAACGCACGCTGGAAGTTGCACAGAATTTTCACAACGTTCAAGTTCGCACTCAGAAGACCTGAAATTTGCTTAGTGCCGTAAAAATTTAGAGGGAACATTGCTCCAATGGGGAAGAAGTAATGAGTCATGCACTCAGAGGGCAGATGAAAGGACTAGACCTGACACAGCTCCTATTGGACACCATTCACACACAGCCAATCAACTGGACTCAAAAATAACATTTGACAAACACACAATCCAGAGATGTGGACAGGACAGACTGGACCACACTGTGATGTTAGTTTCGATGTTTAAAACAGACTTTGACCATTGAACATTCAGAGAAGAAGTAGCCTTCACAACAGTCAATACTGTGCACCGCCATTGATCCTCCGATAAGAAGAGTCAATAGAAGAATCAATATGGTCAATAGCCTAGACAATGATCTGTAAAAACCTACTACTTTCCCAACCAGTCTGGGCACAAAAGGGGAATGAGCAGTCTGTTATGGTTGTGAGTGGTTACACGGTTTATGTTGAGCTCTAGCCGGCACCAGACCAGAACATTCTCAACAAGGCCATACCCACGGGGGTTGTAAAACAAATCGGGCACTTACTGCCTTTGCCTATAATTAGAGAAGGATTGAGAATCTGATTGATGGAAACCCAAAGCTGCCTGTAATTTGAGTTTTCCTGGGTCCTGGAAGACTGGTGACCACACTGGAGGCTTAACGCCAACTTCATAACATAGCTAGGTGGCTAGTAGTACTACAAAATATATATATATAATCATTCTGAAGGGGGCAGGACACCTCTGCTCTCCACTGATGTTCCAAGGCTTCCCACCTCCCCAGGATCACACGGAACAAGCCTCAAAGCACTTTCAAAACCAAACGACACCAGGGGAATTTAAAAAACTGCCAGTTTCCTGTGACCAAGTGTGGACTAATAAATGACAAGCTGTGTTTTCTGGACTAAAAACCTCAGACAAAAGTGGAGAATTATTCAACGCTATACTGAGCCCCCCCCCCCCCCCCCCCCGTAACCTAGATTCACAGAGAAGGCAATTTATTCCAGAGGACAGAAAAAAACAGATTTAAAAGAAGACGATGCTTGCCAGCTAAAAGCCTCTTCAAACATGCATCCCACAATTATACACAGCAGGCCTTAGACCCCTTTTCTGTCCTTCCACATGGAGATAACTGGAAACAAACCCACATGTTTTCACAGGTACAGTGTTCTCAGGCACTCTAACAGCTGATGAGTGACTTATTTTTATTTAATCTTTATTTAACCAGGCAAGTCAGTTAAGAACAAATTCTTATTTACAATGACGGCCTTGGAACAGTGGGTTAACTGCCTTGTTCAGGGGGTAGAATGACGAGATTTTTACCTTGTCAGCTCAGGGGATACGATCTTGCAACCTTCCGGTTACTAGTCCAACCACTAGGCTACCTGCCGCCCCACAGCGTGGGCAGCAGACAGAGCACAGAGAGACTGTCACGTTTTCTTTTTAAACACAGTTTAACAGAAACCTAGTTAACATTATCCCACAAAAGACCTAGAGACCCATTTGTTCGACAACCACTTCTTTAAAATCCCATATAAGGTTTGTATTGACTAGGCCTTGTGTGAGGTAATGATCGTTTGGTGTTTAGTGTACGAGTGTGGGAAAAGCAGACCACAGAAAGTAACAGGTGAGAGTTGCGGGCGGAAATGGCTGACAGGTTTGTGCAGCACGGGCCACCAAAGAAACCTTTGTTCTACAGTTCACACGCAGAGCATCCTGCTAGTCAACAGCATGAGCTACGCCCCCGGCTAATTCAAATCACACCGTCTCCTACAGAGTCAACCATAGAAATCCTATTCAATTACAAATCTATATTATAGTATTCTATGTCCTAATTCTATGGCACCTTCAACACCCCCCCCCCCCTTAAAAGTGTCAATCAGCCTTTTACTGTAGCCAACTCAACGAAAACTGCTAGGCTACTGTAGCCAACTCAATGAAAACTGTTAGGCTACTGTAGCCAACTCAATGAAAACTGTTAGGCTACTGTAGCCAACTCAATGAAAACTGTTAGGCTACTGTAGCCAACTCAATGAAAACTGTTAGGCTACTGTAGCCAACTCAATGAAAACTGTTAGGCTACTGCAGCCAACTCAACAACAACTGCTAGGCTACTGTAGCCAACACAATGAAAACTGTTAGGCTACTGTAGCCAACTCAATGAAAACTGCTAGGCTACTGTAGCCAACTCAATGAAAACTGCTAGGCTACTGTAGCCAACTCAATGAAAACTGCTAGGCTACTGTAGCCAACTCAACGAAAACTGTTATGGCTACTGTAGCCAACTCAATGAAAACTGCTAAGGTAGCCAACTCAACGAAAACTGCTAGGCTACTGTAGCCAACACAATGAAAACGGTTAGGCTACTGTAGCCAACTCAATGAAAACGGTTAGGCTACTGTAGCCAACTCAATGAAAACGGTTAGGCTACTGTAGCTAACTCAATGAAAACTGTTAGGCTACTGTAGCCAACTCAATGAAAACTGTTAGGCTACTGTAGCCAACTCAACGAAAACTGCTAGGCTACTGTAGCCAACTCAACGAAAACTGCTAGGATACTGTAGCCAACTCAATGAAAACTGCTAAGGTAGCCAACTCAACGAAAACTGCTAGGCTACTGTAGCCAACACAATGAAAACTGTTAGGCTACTGTAGCCAACTCAATGAAAACTGCTAAGGTAGCCAACTCAACGAAAACTGCTAGGCTACTGTAGCCAACACAATGAAAACTGTTAGGCTACTGTAGCCAACTCAATGAAAACTGTTAGGCTACTGTAGCCAACTCAACAAAAACTGTTATGGCTACTGTAGCCAACACAATGAAAACTGTTAGGCTACTGTAGCCAACACAATGAAAACTGTTAGGCTACTGTAGCCAACTCAATGAAAACTGTTAGGCTACTGTAGCCAACTCAATGAAAACTGTTAGGCTACTGTAGCCAACTCAATGAAAACTGCTAGGCTACTGCAGCCAACTCAACAACAACTGCTAGGCTACTGTAGCCAACACAATGAAAACTGTTAGGCTACTGTAGCCAACTCAATGAAAACTGCTAGGCTACTGTAGCCAACTCAATGAAAACTGTTAGGCTACTGTAGCCAACTCAATGAAAACTGTTAGGCTACTGTAGCCAACTCAATGAAAACTGCTAAGGTAGCCAACACAATGAAAATTGTTAGGCTACTGTAGCCAACTCAATGAAAACTGTTAGGCTACTGTAGCCAACTCAATGAAAACTGTTAGGCTACTGTAGCCAACTCAATGAAAACTGCTAGGCTACTGTAGCCAACTCAATGAAAACTGTTAGGCTACTGTAGCCAACTCAATGAAAACTGTTAGGCTACTGTAGCCAACTCAATGAAAACTGCTAAGGTAGCCAACACAATGAAAATTGTTAGGCTACTGTAGCCAACTCAATGAAAACTGTTAGGCTACTGTAGCCAACTCAATGAAAACTGTTAGGCTACTGTAGCCAACTCAATGAAAACTGCTAGGCTACTGTAGCCAACTCAATGAAAACTGTTAGGCTACTGTAGCCAACTCAATGAAAACTGTTAGGCTACTGTAGCCAACTCAATGAAAATTGTTAGGCTACTGTAGCCAACTCAATGAAAACTGTTAGGCTACTGTAGCCAACTCAATGAAAACTGTTAGGCTACTGTAGCCAACTCAATGAAAACTGTTAGGCTACTGTAGCCAACTCAATGAAAACTGCTAGGCTACTGTAGCCAACTCAATGAAAACTGCTAGGCTACTGTAGCCAACTCAATGAAAACTGCTAGGCTACTGTAGCCAACTCAATGAAAACTGTTAGGCTACTGTAGCCAACTCAATGAAAACTGTTAGGCTACTGTAGCCAACTCAATGAAAACTGCTAGGCTACTGCAGCCAACTCAATGAAAACTGCTAGGCTACTGCAGCCAACTCAATGAAAACTGCTAGGCTACTGCAGCCAACTCAATGAAAACTGTTAGGCTACTGTAGCCAACTCAATGAAAACTGCTAGGCTACTGTAGCCAACTCAATGAAAACTGCTAGGCTACTGTAGCCAACTCAATGAAAACTGCTAGGCTACTGTAGCCAACTCAATGAAAACTGCTAGGCTACTGTAGCCAACTCAATGAAAACTGCTAGGCTACTGTAGCCAACTCAATGAAAACTGCTAGGCTACTGTAGCCAACTCAATGAAAACTGTTAGGCTACTGTAGCCAACTCAATGAAAACTGTTAGGCTACTGTAGCCAACTCAATGAAAACTGCTAGGCTACTGTAGCCAACTCAATGAAAACTGTTAGGCTACTGTAGCCAACTCAATGAAAACTGCTAGGCTACTGTAGCCAACACAATGAAAACTGCTAGGCTACTGTAGCCAACACAATGAAAACTGCTAGGCTACTGTAGCCAACACAATGAAAACTGCTAGGCTACTGTAGCCAACACAATGAAAACTGCTAGGCTACTGTAGCCAACACAATGAAAACTGTTAGGCTACTGTAGCCAACTCAATGAAAACTGTTAGGCTACTGTAGCCAACTCAATGAAAACTGTTAGGCTACTGTAGCCAACTCAATGAAAACTGTTAGGCTACTGTAGCCAACTCAATGAAAACTGCTAGGCTACTGTAGCCAACACAATGAAAACTGTTAGGCTACTGTAGCCAACACAATGAAAACTGTTAGGCTACTGTAGCCAACACAATGAAAACTGTTAGGCTACTGTAGCCAACTCAATGAAAACTGTTAGGCTACTGTAGCCAACTCAATGAAAACTGTTAGGCTACTGTAGCCAACTCAATGAAAACTGTTAGGCTACTGTAGCCAACTCAATGAAAACTGTTAGGCTACTGTAGCCAACTCAATGAAAACTGTTAGGCTACTGTAGCCAACTCAATGAAAACTGTTAGGCTACTGTAGCCAACACAATGAAAACTGCTAGGCTACTGTAGCCAACTCAATGAAACGCAATCAAAAGTCTCCAGCCTTTTCAATCAAGAAGCCCGTGTGAAAGGGAAACTAAGACAATAAAGAGGCTAATTTGACATTGGCTATGATCCTATGATAAACGAAAATCAGATTTTAATTAAAAGACAATAGCCTTATCGCTATTCACTAGGCCTTACCTTACTAAGATTCTATTCACTGGGCCTTACCTTACTAAGAGACTATTCACTAGGCCTTACCTTACTAAGAGACTATTCACTAGGCCTTACCTTACTAAGAGACTATTCACTAGGCCTTACCTTACTAAGAGACTATTCACTAGGCCTTACCTTACTAAGAGACTATTCACTAGGCCTTACCTTACTAAGAGACTATTCACTAGGCCTTACCTTACTAAGAGACTATTCACTAGGCCTTACCTTACTAAGAGACTATTCACTAGGCCTAACCTTACTAAGAGACTATTCACTAGGCCTAACCTTACTAAGAGACTGTTCACTAGGCCTTACCTTACTAAGAGACTATTCACTAGGCCTTACCTTACTAAGAGACTATTCACTAGGCCTTACCTTACTAAGAGACTATTCACTAGGCCTTACCTTACTAAGAGACTATTCACTAGGCCTTACCTTACTAAGATTCTATTCACTAGGCCTTACCTTACTAAGAGACTATTCACTAGGCCTTACCTTACTAAGAGACTATTCACTAGGCCTTACCTTACTAATAGACTATTCACTAGGCCTAACCTTACTAAGAGACTATTCACTAGGCCTTACCTTACTAAGAGACTATTCACTAGGCCTTACCTTACTAAGAGACTATTCACTAGGCCTTACCTTACTAAGAGACTATTCACTAGGCCTTACCTTACTAAGAGACTATTCACTAGGCCTTACCTTACTAAGAGACTATTCACTAGGCCTTACCTTACTAAGAGACTATTCACTAGGCCTTACCTTACTAATAGACTATTCACTAGGCCTTACCTTACTAAGAGACTATTCACTGGGCCTTACCTTACTAAGAGACTATTCACTAGGCCTTACCTTACTAAGAGACTATTCACTAGGCCTTACCTTACTAAGAGACTATTCACTAGGCCTTACCTTACTAAGAGACTATTCACTAGGCCTTACCTTACTAATAGACTACTCACTAGGCCTTACCTTACTAAGAGACTATTCACTAGGCCTTACCTTAAAAAGCCATTCACTGGGTCCTGCTGCCACAGAAGAAGCTTAACAATAGAGATGCCTGTATCTACTGTCAGTGGCGATGACAATTCAATTGGTGTGTGAGTGAGTGTGACAGAGGAAGTGAAGAGTGGTGGTAACCCCAATGCCACCTGCATTTTGAAAGCAGCCAATAGCCTGGTATCAACAAATCAGCAGAGGCCTTGACTGAGTAGGAGGCACACGACAACACAGAGGTGAGAGAAAGAGAGAGCATTGTTAAAATGTTGAGCTATAGCCAGTGGCTGAAAAAGAAACTGCCAACTACTAGTTGAAGAAAACAGTCTGAAGCTGCAGCTTGTTAGTGAGACAATGCTAGCCTGGATGCAATTATACCGTTCTTGTCACTGCGGCTAGGGAGTCATTACGACAGCTATCTTTTGTTCCATTACACTAAACCGCATTAAGATACCTGCATCTCTATGTCGTCGATTTCAGCGTCTCTAGCCTCGTCTCTGTGGGTTGAGGCATCATGAATGGCCACAGCCTACTGGTACACTCTGCTAACAGACGTCAGACAACAACGGGCTCTGTTCAGAGTTCAAAGGTCAGGCAGCGGAGCACGGCGCAGGTTGACCGATTATGAGTGTGCTTTTACGAATGTGTTTCCCGAGCAGTTGAGGTAGGCAGAAAAAAATAACCAATTCAATAAAAACCAGGAAATGGAAGCAAAGCCTCAATTTAACGCTCTCAGGCCTCTCCTTCTCTCCCTCCATCCCCCCTTCTCGTCCTCTCCTTCTCTCTCAGGTTAAACAGCTGTGTTGCAGGACCCTGTTTTCACGAGACACTGTAAAACGCCTACATTCTGCCCATTTAAAAACACAGTGGAAAAGACACTGTGTTGTGTGTGCAGCAGGGCCGTCACGAGCTAGTCCACCGAGACTACGACTAGATAGTTCTCCTCTACTCACTGGGAGGCTGTGCTCTTTGGTTCAGCATGGAGTTCAGGTTACATTTCCCTCTGCTTGCCCTAGTTTCAGCCTTGATGATCGCTGCCAGCTCCACCTCCAATGACTCTGTTTAGCCCATGCATGAAAAAGGACAATTGGAGAGCGAGAGAGAGAGTTAACCCACCAAGAAGTATTTGTGTTCCCTGACAACACAGCCAGGACTGCTGGGTGTAACATGACCTTTACACCAGAGACAGAGAGAGAAAAAGCTTTTCTACAGACGGCATAACAATCAAGATAGTGTTTCGCGGAGAGCGAGAGAACGAGAGAGAGAGAGAGAGAGAAAAAAAAGCCTCCCGGCTAATCAGTATTCAGGGGCAGGAGCCTGCATGAAACCAGAAGGTAGCAGAGCAAGCTGAAAAAGACCTTAGATCGCCTGATAACTGCACAAGAGTTTGACGGATGGCTTAGCGTCTATTCTGTCCACACGGAAGTGTAATCATGGCTCTGTGTACACTGCCTGACTACATATTCAGAATAAAAAAATAACAAAAATAACATACACCCCTTCTTCCTCCCACTTGGCCGTCTCCTTCCTCTGAGGGACAGCCGATTGAGATCGTGCTGCTATCTGAGAGAGTAAGTGGCAGCTCAGTGTATTGAAGGACAGGGACAGGGTTGACTGCAGCAGTAGCTTCCTGTGTGGACTGGCTGGCCAGCAGGTTTACACTGTATTCTCTGGTCTCAAGCCTAGCTGATACCCTTCTCCCCTCGCTTGGCTCGTCTGCTCTGCCCCTCCCCCCGTCAACACTTCTGATGGGGGTTGGCTGGCTTGGGGACTCCGCCTACTATTGTGTTTCGGGAGGTAATGGGAGGAGACCAAAATACAAAGCCCCCCCCCCTCCTCCTCCTCCCCCAGCAACCAACCAAAACTGGTCAAGTCTTCCACATAGGAAAGTCTGAGCTTATTTTCTACACACATACACCTCTGGGGGTGTACTTTCACTCGCCTGTAAATCCAACCTCAGTACTGTACAAAATCATTTTTCCTAGAGTAGCAAAAACAACACAGCACTTACATTTTGAGAAGGCTTGAAGATTCTTGATGTAAAAAATAAAAAAAAACTAGAAAAACTAGAAAAAGGGTGTTAGCTCTGTTGCTGGGGAGTTAAGCCAAAGGAATGTCAGGCACACACACAGTGCCTCAGTCAAGCCCCATCCTAAAAACACAACTCCCAGGCTTCCCTTGAACAAATCCAAACGTTAGACGAGTAGACTGAGGAAAACAACATGGCTGCCGCTGTGGCCGTGGTGAAGTTGTAGTAAACAGTTCCGGGGACACCCAACTGAGAGATCAAGCTGCTGCTCTCACCTGACCCGTCTTCTCACTACATGCTCCAACAACGTCCCATCTGTGCTGCGGAAAATACCGGAAATCCCCCTTGCGCCCTCCCATCACTCTCCTTCCCTCTCTCTCTCTTCTTCTTCCCGCCTTCTCCTCCCCTCCCTCTGGCCATTCCACCAGAGCGGTATGTATTACAATAATAACCCACACTCTTGTCAAGGTCACCCACTGGAGAGCTCAGTCAGAGAGATGGCCGGGCTGCACAAAGATCCAGATAAGCAGTGCAGAACCTGTACATCTCTTCTCTCCCCGCTGCTTAGTCATGCCTTTATCTCTGCAGCCCCCGAGATAGACTGCTGAGCCCTAAGCCCGAGAGACTGCTGAGCCCTAAGCCCGAGAGAGACTGCAGAGCCCTAAGCCCGAGACAGACTGCAGAGCCCTAAGCCCGAGACAGACTGCAGAGCCCTAAGCCCGAGACAGACTGCTGAGCCCTAAGCCCGAGAGACTGCTGAGCCCTAAGCCCGAGAGACTGCTGAGCCCTGAGCCCTAAGCCCGAGACAGACTGCTGAGCCCTAAGCCCGAGACAGACTGCTGAGCCCTAAGCCCGAGACAGACTGCTGAGCCCTAAGCCCGAGACAGACTGCTGAGCCCTAAGCCCGAGACAGACTGCTGAGCCCTAAGCCCGAGACAGACTGCTGAGCCCTAAGCCCGAGACAGACTGCTGAGCCCTAAGCCCGAGACAGACTGCTGAGCCCTAAAATTTGTCAAAGACTCCAGCCACCCTAGTCATAGACTGTTCTCTCTGCTACAGTACCGCACGGCAAGCAATACCGGAGTGCCTGGTCAAGGTCCAAGACGCTTCTAAACAGCTTCTACCCCCCAGGCCATAAGACTCCTGAACAGCTAATCAAATGGTTACCCAGACCATTGCCTGTCCCCCACCCCCCTTCTACGCTGCTGCTACTCTCAGTTTATTATCTATGCAGAGTCAATTTAATAACTCTGCCTACATGTACATATTACCTCAATTACCTCGACTAACCAGTGCCCCCGAACATTGACTCTGTACCGGTACCCCCTGTTTATAGTCTCGCTATTGTTATTTTACTGCTGCTCTTTAACGCCTTGTAACTTTTGTTTATTATTGTTATTCATATTTTTGTAACTGCATTGTTGGTTTGGGGCTCGTAAGTAAACATTTCACTGTAAGGTCACACCCGTTGTATTCGGCGCATGTGACCAATAACATTTATTTTCATTTGACTGCTGAGCCCTAAAAAATAGCTCACTACCTCTACTGTTCTCCCTCTTACAGTGTTTGCATCTCCGCCTGGAGAGAACAAAAACCACTGTAAACACCTCCGCCAGGGGAGAACAGTAAACAACACCTCTTCCAAGAGAGACCAGTAAACACTGTAAACAACACCTCCGCTAGGGGAGAACAGTCAACACAGTAAACAACACCTCCGCCACGAGAGACCAGTAAACACCTTAAACAACACCTTCGCCAGGAGAGACCAGTAAACACCTTAAACAACACCTTCGCCAGGAGAGACCAGTAAACACCTTAAACAACACCTTCGCCAGGAGAGACCAGTAAACACTGTAAGCAACACATCCTCCAGGGGAGAACAGTAAACAACACCTCCGCCAGGAGAGAACAGTAAACACTGTAAACAACACCACCGCATAGAGAGACCAGTAAACACTAAACAACACCTCCACCAGGAGAGAACAGTAAACACAGTAAACAACACCTCCACATAGAGAGACCAGTAAACACTGTAAACAACACCTCCGCATAGAGACCAGTAAACACTGTAAACAACACCTCCGCATAGAGAGACCAGTAAACACAGTAAACAACACCTCCGCATAGAGAGACCAGTAAACACTGTAAACAACACCTCCGCATAGAGAGACCAGTAAACACTAAACACCTCCACCAGGAGAGACCAGTATACACTGTAAACAACACCTCCACATAGAGACCAGTAAACACTAAACAACACCTCCACCAGGAGAGACCAGTATACACTGTAAACAACACCTCCGCATAGAGAGACCAGTAAACACTAAACACCTCCACCAGGAGAGACCAGTATACACTGTAAACAACACCTCCACATAGAGAGACCAGTAAACACTAAACAACACCTCCACCAGGAGAGACCAGTATACACTGTAAACACCTCCACCAGGAAAGACCAGTAAACACTAAACAACACCTCCGCATAGAGAGACCAGTAAACACTAAACAACACCTCCGCATAGAGAGACCAGTAAACACTAAACAACACCTCCGCATAGAGACCAGTAAACACTAAACAACACCTCCGCATAGAGAGACCAGTAAACACTGTAAGCAACACCTCCGCATGGAGAGAACAGTAAACACTGTAAACAACACCTCCACCAGGAGAGACCAGTAAACACTAAACAACACCTCCGCATAGAGAGACCAGTAAACACTATAAACAATGCTCCAGCTAGCAAGCCCTGATGGGATTATTTATCCACAACAACCACTGTTCTCCCCTGGCGGAGTTGTTGTTTAGAGTTTACACAATGCTGGACTGGGCCAGAGGTGTTTCATACAGATATGACCAAACACATCACAGCCAAGGTCTAAATATTACAGAGCAGATCTGGAAGGGACAAAGCCAGAGCGATGCTCCCAAAAAAACTGAGCAAATAAGCAAAGCATTGGATTAAAGAACACTCCATATTTGACTGCTAGAACTGCCCACACAAAAACTTGCATAAGTAGTTGTGCAACAACTTTGGACTTCAGTTCAAATGATATCTAGCCTAATTAAATACACTCCATTAGAAATGTACTTTTTAGTGTGGGAGTAACAACGGTGAGAGAGGAGTAGGGAAAGGGAAGTGCCCACAGGGGAGGAGGAGAGGGCTGTGGAGAGCTGACTACCATCATGCTCTAGTACAGTCGCTTCCAGGCTGTAAGACCTTGTATCACCCTAGCTAGTCTCTCTCTCTCTCTCTCTCTCTCTCTCGCGAGAAGCCACTACACACAGTAGACAGGCAGCTCTCCTCATGTACAGCGAGAAGCCACTACACACAGTAGACAGGCAGCTCTCCTCACGTACAGTGAGAAGCCACTACACACAGTAGACAGGCAGCTCTCCTCACGTACAGCGAGAAGCCACTACACACAGTAGACAGGCAGCTCTCCTCACGTACAGCGAGAAGCCACTACACACAGTAGACAGGCAGCTCTCCTCACGTACAGCGAGAAGCCACTACACACAGTAGACAGGCAGCTCTCCTCACGTACAGCGAGAAGCCACTACACACAGTAGACAGGCAGCTCTCCTCACGTACAGCGAGAAGCCACTACACACAGTAGACAGGCAGCTCTCCTCACGTACAGCGAGAAGCCACTACACACAGTAGACAGGCAGCTCTCCTCACGTACAGCGAGAAGCCACTACACACAGTAGACAGGCAGCTCTCCTCACGTACAGCGAGAAGCCACTACACACAGTAGACAGGCAGCTCTCCTCACGTACAGCGAGAAGCCACTACACACAGTAGACAGGCAGCTCTCCTCACGTACAGCGAGAAGCCACTACACACAGTAGACAGGCAGCTCTCCTCACGTACAGCGAGAAGCCACTACACACAGTAGACAGGCAGCTCTATACTGAGTCCAAAGCCATAAGAAGGCTCCTTTCTCAAGGTGAGCCCTGAGCTGCACTGAACTCTCCCCCTGCCTCCTGTAACTGCTCTCTCCCAGGGGTGGAAGAGGAGGACAGGGGAACAGAGGAGGGCCCCTGTGGCCGACAGGACGAGAGCTGTTTTAAGTTAACTGCATATGCAAATCAAGCAAACGCGCTGCCGCTTTTGCCTGTGCCACCTCCCAGGAGAGGACACGCCACCACCACCAGGCTATTTATAGACCGCATCGGTTCCATCTTCGCTTGCACTTCCTGTTCTGCAGCAAGTCCCTGTAGGGAGGGGCGGTTGCCCTCCTTGAAGAAAGCAGCCAGCCAGGCAGGGAGGCTTCCGACAGAGCCTCCTCTAATTCTCCTACACATACCCAAAACTCTTACACACCATCCACACTGCTCATCGCCTTCTTAAAACTGCTATATGTTTTCTGAAAGGGTAACCAGGCGGTGGCCATCTTGGAAACGTGGCAAGCCAAAAGTGCAGTCAGGAATGTATATGGGCTGGTAGTCGAGTACTTAATAACATTTAAAAAACACTTAAAAGGACTTTTACCGTGCCGTTAAATCAATTAAACGAATGAGCTTCCGAAGAAACACAAAAGGACGCGTCATATGAGCTGAGGATCATATTATCCAATGTGACGAGCCACATTATGTGGCTTTGGTTATACTTCAGTGTTAGCAGTCTTACCACGAATGAACCACTCTACGCATTCCCAAACCTACACAGCCACTACGAAGTCGTTACGGCACAAAATGTCCGCCACACACTCCGTGACGAGGATGGCGGCTGGGGAATGCATAACGCTGCCACTCCTGTCTAATCAGTTATCTAATGTGTCTCCATTTACCCAAGGGACAGAGAGTGAGTCCGGTGGCTGTAAGGGGAGCTTCTCGTCCATGCATTTGCCAGGGTCAGACAGAGGCTGTGGCACAGGGCCACGGGGGCCCCATCTCATCTCAGTGTGTCTGTCAGTTCCATACCAGGCAGTCAGAGCCGTCGCTCCCTAGACCACCATTAGTGACCTGCTGTATCTACGGTGGCCCAGTTATCAGCAGGGGGATGTCACTCAACGTTAACCACGCAACGAGGTCTACAGCACGTCTCAGAGGGGGGAAATGGGAACACTGCTTCCCAAGAGCCAAGGGTTGATTGAACCAACAGTCTGGATGCTTTAGTTCAGCTGCCCCCCCCCCCCCCCCAATGAGTTGTTGGGATGAGCCGGCACTGACAAGAATAGGGTCTGAAGCAGACAACTGCCAGAAAGGACATTAAAACGACCAGCGAGCCTTCCTCCCCTGTGCTGCTGCTGCTGCTGTCATGGAGATGGCAAGCAGACTACACAGAATCACTATGCAAATCCCTGCTGTCTATCAGGCTTAAAGGACAAACTCTCTCTCCCTCGCTTTCACCCCACTGAGTGACAGACAGGAGAGAACAGGGGAGAAGGGAGGGAGGAATGGAGGGTGAGAGAGAGAGAGAGAGAGAGAGAGGAGACCTGCAGTAACTTCCTGATTAAAACACTAGACGTAACAGAGATACAGTAAGCAGACAGAGACAGCTGGGGGGCCCACCTAAAACTCACAAAGCCCCTCTCCTCTGTGTCCTTACGCATATGGGGCTCCTCAACGAGAGGGGGGATGGAGGGAGAGAAGGAGAGGACGAGAAGGGGGGGATGGAGGGAGAGAAGGGGGGGATGGAGGGAGAGAAGGGGGGGATGGAGGGAGAGGTGGAGAGGACAAGAAGGGGGGATGGACGGAGAGAAGGAGAGGACAAGGGGGGGATGGAGGGAGAGGACGAGAAGGGGGGGATGGAGGGAGAGAGGGAGAGGACGAGAAGGGGGGGGATGGAGGGAGAGAGGGAGAGGACGAGAAGGGGGGGATGGAGGGAGAGAAGGGGGGGATGGAGGGAGAGAACGAGAAGGGGGGGATGGAGGGAGAGGACGAGAAGAGGGGGATGGAGGACGAGAAGGGGGGATGGAGGACGAGAAGGGGGGATGGAGGGAGAGAAGGAGAGAACGAGAAGGGGGGGTGGAGGGAGAGAAGGAGAGGACAAGAATGGGGGGGATGGAGGGAGAGGACGAGAAGGGGGGGATGGAGGGAGAGAAGGGAGGGATGGAGGGAGAGAAGGGAGGGATGGAGGGAGAGAAGGGGGGGATGGAGGGAGAGAAGGGGGGGATGGAGGGAGAGAAGGGGGGGATGGAGGGAGAGGACGAGAAGGGGGATGGAGGGAGAGAAGGAGAGAACGAGAAGGGGGGTGGAGGGAGAGAAGGAGAGGACAAGAATGGGGGGATGGAGGGAGAGGACGAGAAGGGGGGATGGAGGGAGAGAAGGAGAGGATGAGAAGGGGGGATGGAGGGAGAGAAGGAGAGGATGAGAAGGGGGGATGGAGGAAGGAGAGGACGAGAATGGGGGATGGAGGGAGAGAAGGAGAGGACGAGAATGGGGGATGGAGGGAGAGAAGGAGAGGAAGAGAAGGGGGGATGGAGGGAGAGAAGGAGAGGACGAGAAGGGGGGATGGAGGGAGAGAAGGAGAGGACGAGAAGGGGGGATGGAGGGAGAGAAGGAGAGGACGAGAAGGGGGGATGGAGGGAGAGAAGGAGAGGACGAGAAGGGGGGATGGAGGGAGAGAAGGAGAGGACGAGAAGGGGGGAATGGACGGAGAGAAGGAGAGGACGAGAAGGGGGGATGGACGGAGAGAAGGAGAGGACGAGAAGGGGGGATGGACGGAGAGAAGGAGAGGACGAGAATGGGGGGATGGACGGAGAGAAGGAGAGGACGAGAATGGGGGGATGGACGGAGAGAAGGAGAGGACGAGAAGGGGGGGATGGAGGGAGAGCAGGAGAGGAAGAGAAGGGGGGATGGACGGAGAGGACGAGAAGGGGGATGGAGGGAGAGAAGGAGAGGACGAGAAGGGGGGGATGGAGGGAGAGAAGGAGAGGACCCAGGTGGTGTTCTAAAGCACCACAGACCACATCCTGCCTGTTTATTTGGCATTGGAGGAAGCTGTTCCGTACCATTTACGATCGCCATAACAACCAAGACCCTTAGGACAGAAGTAGTCTTCACATGGTGTGACAAGATCGGTCGGGTCAACTTGCATAAAATTGACCGTAGAAGCACACACTGGGGCCCCCTCCATCGTGGTACTCAGAGTAACCCAAGAACCTCAAAAAGCTCCGTGTTCAACAGTCTGGGTCCCCCCCCACCACGTCCTGTTTTTGATTAATGAATCCGGTCGGGGCTCGTGTTCCCAGCACGCCGGGCTTTCAAAGTCGCACGCTTCCCTGGTGCCATCTCATCCCAATTTCTCTGACGCTTCCTGGATAACTTGCTCAGAAGGCTCAAACACACACACACAGTCACACACCAGAGTAATCAGCGACTGCTCTGTGAGAAATGGCCGCCGGCTCTGGAGCTGATGTCCTCTGGTATTGGTCATGCAAGCGCGCCGGCTGCAGTGAGTGCGTGGGCTTTAAAACACTGCTCTCCTTCCCATGCCTTCTCTCCTTCTCAGTCGGGCTACCAATACCAGCCAATTTCCTCTAATGCTAGTCCTTATGAGCAACAGCGGCAGTCTGTTTATACTGCAGTTAAGCTATTTCACTTTGAGCCAAAGGATCAATTTGCAGGGCACAGAGACAAAAGGAAATGAGAACCTGCTCTCTCTCTCTCTCTCTCCTTCACCCCTCCCTCTCTTTATTTCTCCCTCAGTCTCTATGTTCTTTTTAAAGGAGAAGTTAGGTGCCAGTGAGTGAGCACAGGGGCTGAGAGGGCAGTCACTGACCTTTCCTTTTGGTTTTGTCCAGACAGCCCCTTTAATGTCTCCTGCTTTGCTGGAGCCCGGAGTTCAGCGGGGGTCACGGAATGCTCCAGTGCCGTTTTAAAACCCTGCTGTGCTTTTCTCACCATCGCTCCTCTCACACCGAGAACAGAGTTCCATTTCAGGAAACCTCAACTTTAGAACCATGTACTGGACTGTGTGGTGACCGACCTCCAGGTCTCTAGAACCATGTACTGGACTGTGTGGTGACCGACCTCCAGGTCTCTAGAACCATGTACTGGACTGTGTGGTGATCGACTTCCAGGTCTCTAGAACCATGTACTGGACTGTGTGTTGACCGACCTCCAGGTCTCTAGAACCATGTACTGGACTGTGTGGTGACCGACCTCCAGGTCTCTAGAACCATGTACTGGACTGTGTGGTGACCGACCTCCAGGTCTCTAGAACCATGTACTGGACTGTGTGGTGACCGACCTCCAGGTCTCTAGAACCATGTACTGGACTGTGTGGTGACCGACCTCCAGGTCTCTAGAACCATGTACTGGACTGTGTGGTGACCGACCTCCAGGTCTCTAGAACCATGTACTGGACTGTGTGGTGACCGACCTCCAGGTCTTTAGAACCATGTACTGGACTGTGTGGTGACCGACCTCCAGGTCTTTAGAACCATGTACTGGACTGTGTGGTGACCGACCTCCAGGTCTTTCGAACCATGTACTGGACTGTGTGGTGACCGACCTCCAGGTCTTTCGAACCATGTACTGGACTGTGTGGTGACCGACCTCCAGGTCTTTCGAACCATGTACTGGACTGTGTGGTGACCGACCTCCAGGTCTTTAGAACCATGTCCTGGACTGTGTGGTGACCGACCTCCAGGTCTCTAGAACCATGTACTGGACTGTGTGGTGACCGACCTCCAGGTCTCTAGAACCATGTACTGGACTGTGTGGTGACCGACCTCCAGGTCTTTAGAACCATGTACTGGACTGTGTGGTGACCGACCTCCAGGTCTTTCGAACCATGTACTGGACTGTGTGGTGACCGACCTCCATGTCTTTCGAACCATGTACTGGACTGTGTGGTGACCGACCTCCAGGTCTTTCGAACCATGTACTAGACTGTGTGGTGACCGACCTCCAGGTCTTTCGAACCATGTACTGGACTGTGTGGTGACCGACCTCCAGGTCTTTAGAACCATGTCCTGGACTGTGTGGTGATCGACCTCCAGGTCTTTAGAACCATGTACTGGACTGTGTGGTGACCGACCTCCAGGTCTTTAGAACCATGTACTGGACTGTGTGGTGATCGACCTCCAGGTCTTTAGAACCATGTACTGGACTGTGTGGTGATCGACCTCCAGGTCTCTAGAACCATGTCCTGGACTGTGTGGTGATCGACCTCCAGGTCTCTAGAACCATGTCCTGGACTGTGTGGTGACCGACCTCCAGGTCACCACACTATACAAATGCAGACAGATACACACAGACAATCACCATACAAATGCAGACAGACACACACAGAAAAACACTATACAAATGCAGAAAGACTCACACAGAAAAACACCATACAAATGCAGACACACACACACAGAAAAACACCATACAAATGCAGAAAGACTCACACAGAAAAACACCATACAAATGCAGACACACACACACAGAAAAACACTATACAAATGCAGACACACACACACACCGAAAAACACCATACAAATGCAGAAAGACTCACACAGAAAACACCATACAAATGCAGAAAGACACACACAGAAAAACACCATACAAATGCAGACACACACAGAAAAACACCATACAAATGCAGACAGATACACACAGACAATCACCATTCAAATGCAGACAGATCCACACAGACAATCACCATACAAATGCAGACACACACACACAGAAAACACCATACAAATGCAGACACACACACACACACACAGAAAAACACCATACAAATGCAGACACACACACACACAGAAAAACACCATACAAATGCAGACACACACACACAGAAAAACACCATACAAATGCAGACACACACACACACACACACAGAAATCACCATACAAATGCAGACACACACACACACACACAGAAAACACCATACAAATGCAGACACACACACACACACACACACACACACACACACAGAAAACACCATACAAATGCAGACACACACACACAGAAAACACCATACAAATGCAGACAGACACAAAGCGTAAAGTGGGGCAGTGAAGAAGAGTGTGCCATTAGCCACCCCTGTGAGGGTGATCTGCAGAAGGGTGATAAATCTGTCGAAGGGTAAATAAACGGGATCCTAGCGACAGCTGAAACTCTGCATGGAAACAGACACAGTGCTGCTCCAACCTGGCACCTTAACGCCTCGGGAAAGAAGAAAAATAAGAAGCACTCCTCTCTCTAGTTCCTTCCTATTGTCCTCCCTCCCACCGTTCCCCCTCAGGGCAGGTAGTGCTCTCGGGGAATGGGAGTCAGATAATGTCACCTAGGATGGTGTGCTGATGAAAGACCACTTCCTGCCACTTCTTCTCTGCGCTAACAAATCAGGCATGTAGAAGATACAGGACCTTCTGCTTGTGATGAATCCCAGCATTTACACCACAACCACAGAGAGACACAGAGGTAGAGAGAGAGGTAGAGAGGTAGAGATAGAGAGAGATAGAGAGAGAGAGCTGGGGAGGAGTGGAGGGCTCAGCAGTTCATCACATGGTCTTCTCCGTATGACCCTTCAGGGAGACGAGAACAGCCCTATGACCCTTCTTGACACAACGCGCATCCAACCAGGAAGCCCGGAAGCACCAATGTGTCGGAGGAAACACCGTACACCTGGCCAGCGCGCACTGCGCCCGGGCCGCCACAGGAGTCGCTAGCGGCCAAAATCTCCCTAACCCAGACGACGCTAGGCCAATTGTGCGCCGCCCCATGAGCCTCCCGGTCGCGGCCGGCTGCGACAGAGCCTGGGCTCAAACCCAGAATCTCTGCTGGCACAGCGACCACTGTGATGCAGTGCCTTAGACCACTGCACCACCTGGGAGGTGAAAACAAGTTTATAGGGGATGTGCTTTGTGTTTTGCTAAAAGTAAGTGGTCTGCTTGGTGAAACGGACATGAACTTCTACCATGAAATGCAAGTGCTTTTCAATACCTTCACATTGTCAAAGGAACATTTAAAGAATAGCACTCAGACACACACAGACACTCCGACAGACACTCAGACACTCCGACAGACACTCCGACAGACACTCAGACAGACACTCAGACAGACACTCAGACACTCAGACAGACACTCAGACACTCCGACAGACACTCCGACAGACACTCAGACAGACACTCAGACAGACACTCAGACTCAGACAGACACCTCAGACAGACACAGACACTCAGACAGACACTCAGACAGACACTCAGACAGACACTCAGACAGACACTCCGACAGACACTCCGACAAACACTCCGACAGACACTCCGACAGACACTCCGACAGACACTCCGACAGACACTCCGACAGACACTCCGACAGACAGACAGATACTCAGACTCAGACAGACACTCAGGACAGACACTCCGACAGACACTCCGACAGACACTCCGACAGACACTCCGACAGACACTCCGACAGACACTCAGACAGACACTCAGACAGACACTCAGACAGACACTCAGACAGACACTCAGACAGACACTCAGACAGACACTCAGACTCAGACAGACACTCAGACAGACACAGACACTCAGACAGACACTCCGACAGACACTCCGACAGACACTCAGACAGACACTCAGACAGACACTCAGACTCAGACAGACACTCAGACAGACACAGACACTCCGACAGACACTCCGACAGACACTCCGACAGACACTCAGACAGACACTCAGACAGACACTCAGACTCAGACAGACACTCCGACAGACACTCCGACAGACACTCCGACAGACACTCCGACAGACACTCAAACAGACACTCAGACAGACACTCAAACACACAGACACTCCGACAGACACTCAAACAGACACTCAGACAGACACTCAAACACACAGACACTCCGACAGACACTCAGACACACACAGACACTCCGACAGACACTCAGACAGACACTCAAACAGACACTCAGACAGACACTCAAACACACAGACACTCCGACAGACACTCAGAAACACACAGACACTCCGACACACACAGACACTCAGACAGACACTCAGACAGACACTCAGACAGACACTCAGACACACAAGTGTAACCTATCAGGGGCTTCGGCTGCCTGCCACGGCCTCGTGATGAAACTGAGGAATGTTAAAAATGTTATTTTTCCATATTTATCCAAAGATCTGAGAATTGTGTCTTCCTTCAAGAGAGAGAGAAGGCTGCGGTGCAGTGTTTTGTTGAGCTGACCCTCCTCCCTCCCATCCTCTTCCTTGGACTAGGGCCCAGTCTATGCTTCCTAGAATGACTCTGTGGTCTGTATTGTGAAGGAGAGAAGGAGGAAGGGGGAGGGGTGGGATTAAACATCCACAACAGTCATGCTCTGTGTCTGTCAAGAGGAGCGATGCACCAGACAATGGGTAGAGGCAGACAGAGGAGGAGCCCTGTTACCAGCCTGCTGTCTTCTATTATGTTGTATTGTGTTTATTTAACCTTTATTTAACGAGGCAGTTAAGAACAAATTCTTATTTACAATGACGGAATAGGACCAGGCAAAAGACCTCCTGGGGGGGAGGGGGCCTGGGATTAAAAATAGAAAATAAATACAATATAAATATAGGACAAAACACACGTCACAACAGGACAGACAACACTACGTAAAGAGAGACCTTAAGACAACATCTCTATCTCTCTCATCCTCTCGGTACCATCGTGCTGCGTTGGAACACTGGGGGGAATTAACCCGCTCTCCCCCATACGTAGGCCCTGACGGTAACCATAGCTACTGCCGTTCAATAGAGGCTCTTCAAGCAAGGCTGTTCATTCCTTCCCTTAGTGGAGGCTGTTTCAACATCCTCCGAATGGAATCGAGACTATTTTCCCAAATTGCTCCGGGAAAAAAAAAACAGCAGTCAATTACGAAGCCGCTTACTTTGGCTAATGAACAGGTTATGCTTGGAACTCGAGTGGATTCTTTCTCCCTCTCTCTCTCGCTTTCCCTCCATCTCCTCCGCGGTCTGTTGAATCACAATGCCTGCCACTGATCGAGTGGGTTGACGGACGGCTGAATGAACAAGTGATGTTTTACAGGACAGGGAAAACTGCTTTCAGGAAACCAGTGTGGACTCCAGTGTGCTCAGCCGTGGTGCCAGGAGAGCCCTTCCCCGTCCCTCATGATGTCCAAAAAGCCCCCCCCCCCCCCCCCCCCTCCCATTCCAGACAGCCACAATCCCACATTGTGCCCTCCCTCCCTCCGTCCGTCCATCGCTGGCTGCCATCAGTCTGAACCATTAAGAATGTTGGCCACAGCTCCTCCCGAGGAAGACAGTGTTCCCTGTGATTTCCCTTTGGAAAGAAGACCCTTTAGGGGGATTTAGAGAGGGTTCTAATTCAAAGGGATGCGTGTCAGGGAGGTGGTGGAGAGGTGGGTAAACACCTGTCACATGGGCCATGGCTGTCCGTGTGGTTTAACCTGGAAACGAGACGTGCCACACACCCCCAACCCACCTCAGTGTTACAACACCAGCCGTGTCCCCAGTACTAACATCGCAGTCTTAGACAGATAGATTACAGTAAGACGGTAGTCTCGGATATCCCAGACTCTGGAGCATCACAAGCTAGGCAGCAAACGCACAAGGTAGGATGTTGTGTTTACAACGCTCATGTTTAGCGAGGGCAGCAAGCGGCTACAGCAGGGACGGTACGGGGGACGCGCCTCCCCTTTCCGACTCGTCCTCTGACCCAACTGACGCTGCATCTTGTACACACTCATGGCTCACACAAACTCCATTGTAGACAGTCTGAGAGCTTGGATTTCAATACCCCACCCTCTCACACATGTCCTCTGACCCAACTGACGCTGCATCTTGTTCAGATCATTGGCACATTTCTGGATGTAACCCATCTGCCCAGAGAAACTTGAAAAGTGGCAGAAAGTCCTGCCAGCCACTGGTTTCAATTAGTCTCCATTCAAGGCCATTTAACATATACTGGCAGTACCAAGTAGCAGGATCACCAAACTTCACCTCCTCACTTCTCCACTAAAACTCCTTCGTCCTGCGTCGCTCGTGACCGGCCTTGTTTAATAAAGACGAAAAGGCTGAAGCGAAGGCCCTCGGCTTAATATTCCCCAAGCTGAGCACAGTTAACCTGTGGGAGGGTTGAGGGAAAATGTTCTGGAACACGCAGTGGGGGGGCTGGCCGGGGCCACAGAGGGGAGCTGAGCCGCGATGTGTAAGGGGGAGAGCTTCAAAAGGTTCAAAGGCACCGCAACATATGTGGGGGTTTAGGGAAGGGCGTAGGAGGCCATAAACATTTGCCGCTTGCCGGGAGTGCATGCCTCATATTGAACACACCCGGCACACTCTTCCTCACACCATTAAAGTAGGCTAGTATCAGGCGTAGACATGTACGAATCGACACTACATCATAAAGCACTTTAAGAAGAGCATATGAAAGTAACAGCAAGGCTCTACAATAAACCAAGTGGCAGAAGTTATGAGGAAAATCAATTAAATATCAGAGAGGCTAATGTCTCTAACTTAGCAGAACCTTAGATGAGCACTACACTCCCTGTGACCTCCGGTGACCTCCAGGATACCATAAACACATTCCACGCCTGAGGCTCCAGTGGAGGCCCTGCGGCATGAGTTTACAACAAGTCAACATCCCTCGGAAGGAGAGGAGGCTTTTGGACCAACACCTCATAAATGATCTAGTTAACCTAGTAATATCAACCATGTGTAGTTAACTAGTGATTATGTGAAGATTGATTGTTTTTATAAGATAAGTTTAATGCTAGCTAGCAACTCACCTTGGCTCCTTGCTGCACTCACGTAACAGGTAGTCAGCCTGCCACGCAGTTTCCTCGTCGAATGCAATGTAATCGGCCATAATCGGGGTACAAAAATACAGATAAGCGATTGTTATGAAAACGTGAAAATCGTCCCTAATTAAAACCGTCCCTAATTGAAATCGTCCCTAATTAAAACCGGCCCTAATTGAAATCGTCCCTAATTAAAATCGGCCTTAATTAAAACCGTCCCTAATTAAAACCGTCCCTAATTGAAATCGGCCCTAATTAAAACCGTCCCTAATTGAAATCGGCCCTAATTAAAACCGGCCCTAATTGAAATCGGCCCTAATTAAAACCGTCCCTAATTGAAAATCGGCCATGCCGCCCCTGGACATGTGTTAACAAACGGGCTCCGCAAAATGGACACTTCTGAACAGACCAGTGACTGGTAGTGTAACTGGGTTCAATTGGTTTTCTCCAGTGACTAATCTAGAATGTGCCAAAGACTCATGGCTCACACAAATGTAGACAATGTAGACATTCTGAGAGCTTGGATTTCAATACCCCACCCTCTCACACATGTTCACACCGATATACACACACTAATGTAAACTTCCATCGGTTGTCTGAAAGGCTCCTTCCCATGCCAGAGTAGCTTGCTATTTACCATACAGACACTCAACAAGGAACCGAGGGAGGATGTGTCAGAATATATCAGGGAGGAAGATTAAGAGAGAGAGAGAGAGAGAGAGAGAGAGAGAGAGAGAGAGAGAACGCACAGAAAAGTGTTGTTGACATAAAAACCTACAGTGTATGAAGATGGGGGAGGTTGACGCCAAGCCATCCAGAGAATAACTTCTGTAAGGTCATGGCCCGATTCCCCCCAAAAATTCTTAAATGTTTTTTTAAATTTCATAAAGATAGTCCGTAAGTGCCAATTCCTCAAAAATGTTTTTAGGAATTCATAGTTTCTTAGGAACTTGGTAAAAATCTTTCTTAAGAAGATTCAGTGATTCCGGCCCCAGTTGAGGAACCAGAGCTGATTAGTTCCCCAGTTCCCCCGATTAGTTCCCCAGTTCCCCCGATTAGTTCTCCCGATTTGTTCCCCAGTTCCGCCGATTAGTTCCCCCGATTAGTTCCCCAGTTCCCCCGATTAGTTTCCCCAGTTCCCCCGGTTAGTTCCCCAGTTCCGCCGATTAGTTCCTAAGTTCCCCTGATTAGTTCCCCAGTTCCCCTGATTAGTTCCCCAGTTCCCCCGATTAGTTCCCCAATTCCCCCGATTAGTTCCCCAATTCCCCCGATTAGTTCCCCAGTTCCCCCGATTAGTTCCCCAGTTCCCCCGATTAGTTCCCCAGTTCCCCAGTTCCCCCGATTAGTTCCCCAGTTCCCCCGATTAGTTCCCCCGATTAGTTCCCCAGTTCCGCCGATTAGTTCCCCAGTTCCCCCGATTAGTTCCCCAGTCTCCTTGAACTGTCCCTCCAGTGTGTACTCCACTACAGCGTTGTGTAGGACAAGCAACTGAAAACACAAATAGGCATGTCCAGATAGGCCTATAGCTCTTCCTTGTTTCGGTCCATTTTCATACGTTTTTTTACCTAATAAACACAACCCAGGCAATGTTCCCGGGCACTGAGCAAATGTTTGGTCTTGTGAGTGGAAACTTTAACCTTGTGAGAATTTTGTGCAACTTCCAGCTCTCGCTTCCAGTGAACTCTGAGGCAGTACCCATTACAGTTTTAGACAGTAGCCAATAGGCTGTTGTGGCTATCTGAACACAATGTAGCCCTACCAACAAAACCAATGGAACAAATCACAGAACATTTTCACATGGAAATTTTCATTTCTATTATATAGCCTATGGTAGTCTTGATGTGGTGTTCAATGCAGGTCTACATTGCATGAGACTTTTAAAAGGGGTTTTACATTATGAAGGGCTTGACATTAATTAAATGAGGTTTTACTTGGTCTGTAACACCATGGGACACATAGGTGACTGTAAATTGTATTGTATTGTGTGATGCAAGAAACCACTTACAAAATACAATTATTATTACCATACAGACAATTAGGCAACGAAGGCGATCCCTCAGCCTATTGGCTTATTTGCATAGTCAAGCCTGTCTCAAAATACAACACTGCCCCTTTAATTAAGACATAAGCTTTTTACCTGACTGGCTTTTTCAAGGACAGATTGCCTCCACATTTTGTTCTCTTGTAGGAAGCAGTAATTCCCCATTGCTGACCTATACTTATCTAGAACTGGGCTGATAACTAGCAAAGTGTTGTTTAAAGTAGGGTAGGTTCTGTGAGATGCAGGATGTGTTGTTTAAAGTAGGGTAGGTTCTGTGAGATGCAGGATGTGTTGTTTAAAGATGGGTAAGTTCTGTGAGATGCAGGATGTGTTGTTTAAAGATGGGTAGGTTCTGTGAGATGCAGGATGTGTTGTTTAAAGTAGGGTAGGTTCTGTGAGATGCAGGATGTGTTGTTTAAAGATGGGTAAGTTCTGTGAGATGCAGGATGTGTTGTTTAAAGATGGGTAGGTTCTGTGAGATGCAGGATGTGTTGTTTAAAGTAGGGTAAGTACTGTGAGATGCAGGACGTGTTGTTTAAAGACTGGTAAGTACTGTGAGATGCAGGACGTGTTGTTTAAAGACTGGTAAGTACTGTGAGATGCAGGACGTGTTGTTTAAAGACTGGTAAGTACTGTGAGATGCAGGACGTGTTGTTTAAAGACTGGTAAGTACTGTGAGATGCAGGACGTGTTGTTTAAAGACTGGAAACTACTGTGAGATGCTGGATGTGTTGTTTTAAGACTGGTAAGTACTGTGAGATGCTGGATGTGTTGTTTAAAGACTGGTAAGTACTGCAGTGCGTTGCTCTCTGGCTTGGGATTGTCTTGTGTGCACATTGAGGTCTAGTAAAGTTTCAGATGGGATGAGGTCTAGTAAAGTTTCAGATGGGATGAGGTCTAGTAAAGTTTCAGATGGGATGACGTCTACTAAAGTTTCAGATGGGATGAGGACGTGAGAGGCAAGGTGCAACACATAGCCTTCCTTAAACTCCCCTACTGAGCCCCCCCCACTACTGTGTACTCGCCCCTACTGTGCCCCCCCACTACTGTGTCCTCCCCCCCCACCCCCCCACTACTGTGTTCTCCCCCCCCCCCTCCTCTACTGTGTTCTCCCCCCCCTCCTCCTCTACTGTGTTCTCCCCCCCCCCCTCCCCACTACTGTGTTCTCCCCCCCTCCTCCTCCACTGTGTTCCCCCCCCCCCTCCTCCTCCACTGTGTTCTCCCCCACCCCCACTACTGTGTTCTCCCCCCCCTCCTCCTCTACTGTGTTCTCCCCTCCCCACTACTGTGTCCTCCCCCCCACCCCCCCCCTCTACTGTGTTCTCCCCCCCTCCTCCTCTACTGTGTTCCCCCCTCCTCCTCCTCTACTGTGTTCCCCCCCCCCCCACTACTGTGTTCTCCCCCCCTCCTCCTCTACTGTGTTCTCCCCTCCCCACTACTGTGTCCTCCCCCCCACCCCCCCCCCCTCTACTGTGTTCTCCCCCCCTCCTCCTCTACTGTGTTCCCCCCTCCTCCTCCTCTACTGTGTTCCCCCCCCCCACTACTGTGTTCTCCCCCCTCCTCCTCTACTGTGTTCCCCCCCCCCTCCTCCTCTACTGTGTTCTCCCCCCCCCCACTACTGTGTCCTCCCCCCCTCCTCCTCCACTGTGTCCTCCCCCCCACCCCCCTCTACTGTGTTCTCCCCCCCTCCTCCTCTACTGTGTCCCCCCCCTCCTCCTCCACTGTGTTCTCCCCCCCCCCCACTACTGTGTTCTCCCCCCCCCCCCACTACTGTGTTCTCCCCCCCCTCCTCCTCTACTGTGTTCTCCCCCCCCTCCTCCTCTACTGTGTTCTCCCCCCCCCCCACTACTGTGTTCTCCCCCCCCCTCCTCCTCTACTGTGTTCTCCCCCCCTCCTCCTCTACTGTGTTCTCCCCCCCCACTACTGTGTCCTCCCCCCCACCCCCCCCTCTACTGTGTTCTCCCCCCCCTCCTCCTCTACTGTGTTCCCCCCCCTCCTCCTCCTCTACTGTGTTCTCCCCCCCCCCACTACTGTGTTCTCCCCCCCTCCTCCTCTACTGTGTTCTCCCCCTCCCTCCTCCTCTACTGTGTTCTCCCCCCCCCCCCCCCCACTACTGTGTCCTCCCCCCCACCCCCCCTCTACTGTGTTCTCCCCCCCCCCTTCTCTACTGTGTTCCCCCCCTCCTCCTCCTCCACTGTGTTCTCCCCCCCCCCCACTACTGTGTTCTCCCCCCCCTCCCCACTACTGTGTTCTCTCCCCCCCCACTACTGTGTTCTCCCCCCCCCTCCTCCTCCACTGTGTCCTCCCCCCCTGTGTCGTCCCCCCCCTACTGTGTCCCCCCCCCACTACTGTGTTCTCTCCCCCCTCCTCCTCCACTGTGTTCTCTCCCCCCCTCCTCCACTGTGTTCTCTCCCCTCCTCCTCCACTGTGTTCTCTCCCCTCCTCCTCCACTGTGTCCCCCCCCCCACTACTGTGTTCTCTCCCCCCTCCTCCTCCACTGTGTCCCCCCCCCCACTACTGTGTTCTCTCCCCCCTCCTCCTCCACTGTGTTCTCTCCCCCCCTCCTCCACTGTGTTCTCTCCCCCCCTCCTCCACTGTGTTCTCTCCCCTCCTCCTCCACTGTGTTCTCTCCCCTCCTCCTCCACTGTGTCCCCCCCCCCACTACTGTGTTCTCTCCCCCCTCCTCCTCCACTGTGTCCCCCCCCCACTACTGTGTTCCTCCCCCCCCTACTGTGTCCCCCCCACTACTGTGTTCGCTCCCCATCCTCCTTCCTCATGACACAGCGGCTGTCCAGTTCCTTCTCTATGGCAGAGAGGCAGAGTAACAGCAGCACAATCTGGTATCCCACAAACACTATTAAGAAACGCTCCTTGAGTGACACAAGGAGCTACATTATCACTTTACTCCGGTCTGTACCACAATGGTCAACAAATATTTGACCAATTAGTGTTGGAATTAAATATACTGAGGTGTGAGAGGATTACAGGATGGTTGCTGCCGTGGATAACTGCCATTTAACAATTACAGGATGGCTTTGCAGTAGATAACTGCCATTTAACAATTACAGGATGGCTTTGCAGTGGATAACTGCCATTTAACAATTACAGGATGGCTTTGCAGTACATAACTGCCATTTAACAATTACAGGATGGCTTTGCAGTAGATAACTGCCATTTAACAATTACAGGATGGCTTTGCAGTGGATAACTGCCATTTAACAATTACAGGATGATGCTGCCGTGGATAACTGCCATTTAACGATTACAGGATGGCTTTGCAGTGGATAACTGCCATTTAACAATTACAGGATGGCTTTGCAGTGGATAACTGCCATTTAACGATTACAGGATGGCTTTGCAGTGGATAACTGCCATTTAACAATTACAGGATGGCTTTGCAGTGGATAACTGCCATTTAACGATTACAGGATGATGCTGCCGTGGATAACTGCCATTTAACGATTACAGGATGGCTTTGCAGTGGATAACTGCCATTTAACAATTACAGGATGGCTTTGCAGTGGATAACTGCCATTTAACGATTACAGGATGGCTTTGCAGTGGATAACTGCCATTTAACGATTACAGGATGGCTTTGCAGTGGATAACTGCCATTTAACAATTACAGGATGGCTTTGCAGTGGATAACTGCCATTTAACGATTACAGGATGGCTTTGCAGTGGATAACTGCCATTTAACGATTACAGGATGGCTTTGCAGTGGATAACTGCCATTTAACAATTACAGGATGGCTTTGCAGTGGATAACTGCCATTTAACAATTACAGGATGGCTTTGCAGTGGATAACTGCCATTTAACGATTACAGGATGATGCTGCCGTGGATAACTGCCATTTAACGATTACAGGATGGCTTTGCAGTGGATAACTGCCATTTAACAATTACAGGATGGCTTTGCAGTGGATAACTGCCATTTAACGATTACAGGATGATGCTGCCGTGGATAACTGCCATTTAACGATTACAGGATGGCTTTGCAGTGGATAACTGCCATTTAACGATTACAGGATGGCTTTGCAGTGGATAACTGCCATTTTACAATTACAGGATGATGCTGCAGTGGATAACTGCCATTTAATGGACTCCTGACCAATTTTGTGTTGTTTTTTTTAAACGCGGTTGTTAACTTTTTCTGCCATAGTTTCCTTTTTTGTGACCAACTTTTTATTTAGTTTGGTCTTTTTTCTTCAAGGGGGGGGTTACCAATACAAAAACAATCAAATAAATGCACACAAAGTTAAACCCACCGACAGTGAACGATTAAGAGTTGGTGCAAATTCCATCGTAAACCGTTTCCTTGTTATTAAATACAGTCCAATGACCAAAAAACAGCTTCTGGACATAAGAACAGTGATCACCAACCTCGATTTGGATTAAGATTTCCAGTTCAATGAGTCAGAAGCTGAGGATGTACTGCTCATTCCAGACCAGGCCCTAATCCTCTGGACTGGAAAGAGGAAGAGACGGCGCAAGAGAGGCAAACCAGCGGGCTCCCTGATAAGACGGCGAGTAAATAAACTGCCTCTACCCTCACTTCTATTGGCAAACGTACCATCACTGGAGAACAAACCGGAAGAGGTCCGTACGAGACTATCCTACCAACGAGACCTGAAGAACTGTAATATCCTATGTTTCTCGGAGTTGACCAATGACATGGATACTTCACATCTAGATGGTTTCTCTATGCATCGTCAAGACCGAACGGCGGCTTTGGGTATTGAGGGGGAGGTGTGTCTCGTAACAGCTGGTGCACCATCTCAAATGTTAAGGAAGTCTCCAGGTTTTGCTCGAGTTACAATTCCTCATTAAAGATGCAGACCATACTATTTACGGAGAGTTATCATCTATATTTTTTCCGTGGCTGTCTATTTACCACCAAAACCAGAGTTTGACACTAAGACCCCACAAAGAGCTGTATAGGGCCATAAGAAAAGAAGAAAAAACACACCCAGAGGAGGTGCTTCTCGTGGCCAGTGATTTTTATTCAGGAAAACTGAAATCAGTCTTAACGCATTTTTATCAGCATGTCACCTGTGCAACCAGAGGCCAAAAAACACAAACTCTATATCACCTATACAACACACGCAGAGACGCATACTTACTCTCGATTTGGCAAATCTGACCATAACTCTATCTTCCTGATTCCTGCTTACAAGCAAAAACTCAAAACAGGAAGTACCAGTGACTCAATGTGGAAGTGATCCGATTAAGCAGATGCTAAGTTTACAGGTCTGTTTCACACAGGATTTCATCCGATAACATTAAGGCGTTTACCACCTCAGTCACTGGGCTTCATTATTAAGTGCATCGATGACGTCGTCCCCATCGTGGCCGAACGTATCCCATGGATTACCAGCTGGTAAGCATCTTCACTGACATGTTCAACCTCGCCCTGAACCAGTCTGTAACACCTACATGTTTCAAGCAGACCACCATAGTCCCTGTGGCCAACAATGCCAAGGTAACCTGTCTAAATGACTACCGACCCGTAGACGTCTGTAGTCATGAAGGGCTTTGAAAGGCTGGTTATGGCTCACATCAACACCATCCTCCCAGACACTATAGACTCACTCCAATTTGCATACCGCCCCAACAGATCCACAGATGACGAAATCTTTATTGCATCCCACACTGCCCCTTCCCACTTGGACAAGAGGACCACCTACGTGAGAATGCTGTTCATTGATTATAGCTCGTGTTCAATACCATAGTGTTCTCCAAGCTCATCACTAAGCTAAGGACCCTGGGACTGAACACCTCCCTCTGCAACTGGATCCTGGACTCCCTGTTCACCCAGGACTGCATGGCCGCGCACAACTCCAACACCTTCATTACGTTTACTGACGACGTCAAAGGTGCTTGGCCTGATCTACGATGACGATGAGACCGCCTATAAGGATGTCAGTGACCTGGACAACAACCTCTCCCTCAACATCAGCAAGACAAAGGAGCTGATCGTGGACTACCGGAAACAGAGGGCTGAACATGCCCCAATCCACATCGACGGGGCTGTAGAGCAGTGGGTCGAGAGCTTGCAAGTCCCTCGGTGTCCACGTCACTAAGTAATTATCAAGGTCCACACACACAAACTTTTTCAAAATTACAAAATGGCCTCCTGGTAACATCCCTGAACAGTTTCCTTCCTGTCCTGCAGCTCAGTTCTGAAAGACATCTATCTTTGATGTGTCTGGGTGGTTTAATACATAATCTACAGCCTAATTATTAACTTGACCATGATATTTAATGTCTGATTGGTTATTGTTACCCATCTACCAATCACTGCCCTTCTTTATGAGGCTTTCCAAAAGCTCTCTGGTCTTTGCGGTTGAATCTGTGCTTGAAATTCAATGTATTTATTTATTTATTTAACTGGACAGGTCAGTTAAGAACAAATTATTATTTACAATGACGGCCTGCCAAAAGACCTCCTGCGGGGACGGGGGCTGGGATTAAAAATGAATGAAATCAAAATATAGGACAAAAACACACATGATGATAAGAGAGACAACACAACATGACCTAAGACAACAACATAGCAAGGCAGCAACATATGACAAAACAGCATGATAGCAACACAACATAGCAAAAATATGGTAGCAACACAACATGGTAGCAGCACAAAACATGGTACAAACATTATTGGGCACAGACAACAGCACAAAGGGCAAGAAGGTAGAGACAACAATACATCATGCAAAGCAGTCACAACTGTCAGTAAGTGTCCATGATTGAGTCTTTGAATGAAGAGATTGAGAAACTGTCCAGTTTGAGTGTTTGTTGCAGCTCGTTCCAGTCGCTAGCTGCAGCGAACTGAAAGGACCTTTAACAGAATGGGTGTTGAATGTGGAGGATGAGATCTGCAGTAGATATCTCAGATAGGGGGTAGTGAGGCCTAAGAGGGTTTTATAAATTATCATCAACCAGTGGGTCTTGCGACGGGTATACAGAGATGACCAGGAGTATAGAGTGCAGTGATGTGTCCTATAAGGAGCATTGGTGGCAAATCTGATGGCCGAATGGTAAAGAACATCTAGCCTTTCGAGAGCACCCTGACCTGCCGATCTATACATTGTCTCCGTAATCTAGCATGGGTAGGATGGTCATCTGAATCAGGGTTAGTTTGGCAGCTGGGGTGAAAGAGTGATTACGATAGAGGAAACCAAGTCTAGATTTAACTTTAGCCTGTAGCGTTGATATGTACTGAGAGAAGGACAGTGTACCGTCTAGCCATACTCCCAAGTACTTGTATGAGGTGACGCTCAGAGGGTGTAATCACACCTGTGGGGAGAGGGGCATTCTTCTCAGCAAACCACATGACCTTTGTTTTGGAGGTGTTCAGAACAAGGTTAAGAGAAAGCTTGTTGGACACTAAGAAAGCTTTGTTGTAGAGCGCTAAAACACAAAATCCGGGGACTGAGGGACCTTACAGATGTTGTATGTATGGGGGACAGAGGAAGGGTTTAATCATTGAAAAATCATGTCAACCTCTCTTCAGAGTCCATGTAATTTAAGTGTTCTTTCTAGGCCAAATTTGACTCCAGAACTAATTTAGGTGTAAAAAAGGGGATGAAAACCCCCCAGTGATGTATATTTTAGTTGGAATAAAATCTTCCACTGAGTATTTTGAGTAAATTGTTTACAAAATGACAATTAAATCAATTTTAATCCCAAATTGTAACAAACAAAACCAAGGGACATGAATACTTTTGCAAGGCACCGCAACAACCACCAAAAATAAAAGCTAGACAGTCAGGGAGAACTCAACATCTACAAAATGATGAATACAGGAGTATTTTGATCATGGTATGTGGCCTCCCATTTGATTTTAGCATAAACCATGGCAAAATGTGTAGAATTTTAGGAAATTAGCTTTAAAACAGCGAAAGGTCGTCACTGCAGCCAACCGGAGGGCCTCAAAAAGTTGGTCGGTGTCACACACACACAACCTAGGCCCCATTTTGATTCAGACAGAAACCTTGCAGATCTACTGCTGTTTCTTGTCTTCACTTGTTAGGTGGATGATGATATCATCACTGCTTGTGGTTTGGACTGAAAGGACTCAGGCAGAGATACTACCAAGTGCCGAGTGCCTTGAAGCTATTTTGAAGCTATTTTGAGACCATTGTTGTCTTCCTGCCAGCTCTGCTCTGGTTGACAATGACTACGCCGTCACAGGGGGCGATCATTGTCAACACGATCCTACAACATTGGACAATAGAAGCCGGTAGAAACCATCCACTGAATAAAGAGTTCTTTTCTCCAGCCTTGACCTGACTTAACATCACAGGCCCTGTTTAGACAACACTACGTGTGTGGGTTGAAGGAGAGGAGAGGGGGGGGGGAACAGGCCTTTTGATTCATAAATGTGTTCCCTCAGAGACACGTCAAATCAACTTGTATTTGTCATATAGAACAGGTTCACCTTACAGTGAAATGCTAACTTTACAAGCCCTTAACCAACAATGCTTTAAGAAGTTCATCTTTTTGGTTTTTTAAGTGTTAAGTTTAAAAAATATATATATATAAAAAACATAATTAAACAGCTGCAGTAAAATAACAATAGCGTAAAGGGGGTACCGGTACAGAGTCAATGTCCGGGGGCATCGGTTAGTTGAGGTAATTGAGGTAATATGTACATGTGGGTAGAGCTTTTAAATTGACTCTGCATAGATAATAAACAGAGTCGCAGCAGCATAAATTAGGGGTCTGGGGAGCCATTTGATTAGATGTTCAGGAGTCTTATGGCTTGGGGGGGTAGAAGCTGTTTAGAAGCCTCTTGGACCTTGACCAGGCACTCCGGTGCCGTGCGGTAGCAGAGAGAACAGTCTATGACTTGGGTGACTGGAGTCTATGACAATTTTAAGGGTCTTCCTCTGTCACCGCCTGGTATAGAGGTCCTGGATGGCAGGAAGCTTGGCCCCAGTGATGTACTGGGCCGTACGCACTACCCTCTGCAGTGCCTGTCGGTCGGAGGCCGAGCAGTTGCAGTACCCGGCAATGATGCAACCAGTCAGCTACAGCAACTACAGCTGCTCTCGATGGTGCAGCTGTAGAACCTTTTGATGATCTGAGGACCCATGACAAATCTTTTCAGTCTCCTGAGGTGAAATAGGCTTTGTCGTGCCCTCTTCACGACTGTCTTGGTGTGTTTGGACCATGATAGTTTGTTGTTGGTGTTGACACCAAGGAACTTGAAGTTTTCAACCTGCTCCACGACAGCCCCGTCGATGAGAATGGGGGCGTGCTCGGTCCTCCAGCTCACAGAAAGCTGTGACAAACATGCACAGAATTTGTCTCGTCTTTTTTTTTTCCAGTGACAATGAACAGGTTTTTAAGACTCGAGTTGACAGGGTCAGGATAACCATTAAGTGAATAATAGCTGGGGTGAACTGTTTGCTCCATTGTTGTTGTTGCTAAATGCGGAGGCAGGTCCTAAAAGCTTAACCAGCAGGTAAACCACCAATTTGATGTCACTTCCTTGACCCCTGTAACGAGATACACCAGCTATTTCTAGAAGGTAAACCTCAATAGAATGCAGGAGAGGGCCATGACATTGTATATACAGCACACAGCTGTCCGATGTGGGACTGTCTCCAGCCATCCAAGGTAGTGAAGAACGGAGAGTTTGTCTTTTCACTCGCAGTTCATAAAACAAGAGAGTGAAAAACAGGGACTGTTTAATGGCTAACGGCTGCTCTCGGGTCAGGGGTCCTTTCTAGCTCGGTCCAGATCATCTCGAGCACCCCATGTCTACTGTCTGATCACAGTTCAGTTCACGTAAAAAATAAAAAAAACTGCCAAAAATAGTGAGAGGTCGGAGAGCAGCGTGAGACTGTGAATGGGACAACCTTCCTAAAACCGCCACTGACGTTCAAGACGGTCTCCCTACGCAAACACCCTTTCTGGATTGCCCTTCCACAGCAGACTTAACACAGCGGCCGTTACTCAGCCCAGGGAGTAGAGTGAGAGACAGACAGAGTGAGAGACAGACAGAGTGAGAGACAGACAGAGTGAGAGACAGACAGAGTGAGAGAGACAGGGTGAGAGAGACAGAGTGAGAGAGACAGAGTGAGAGAGACAGAGTGAGAGATACAGAGTGAGAGAGACAGAGTGAGAGAGACAGAGTGAGAGAGACAGAGTGAGAGAGACAGAGTGAGAGAGACAGAGTGAGAGAGAGAGAGAGAGAGAGACAGAGTGAGAGAGAGACAGACAGAGAGACTGATTCAAAACACCCACAGGTTCACACAAACAAGTTTAAACTGCCTGACATTTCCAGGACTCCAAATGTTAGGGGCCGTAGATTAGTCTACAACCAGGAACTTAAGGGCACAGAGGAGGCTTCCCACAAAGCACTGGCTCAGCCCTCGTGTAAACATGAGAGACAAACCATCCACACACCCTGGAACCTCTCCTTCCTGTGTCAGAACAAGAAGAAAACGTTTGGACGGTCCCAAACAGAGAGCTGACCAAGAGGGTAAACGTTCCTCCATGAGCCTCCCTTCTCTGGTTCACCCAGACAGATTCCAGGAAAGAGGGGGGAGGGACTCAACTCCTCCCTCTTCTCACTGGGACAGCTTTGTTCTGACAGAGCACATGCTGGGTGGGTTCACAGCCAGCATCGACTTCCCTGGGGCTGGAGTGGACTGGCTTCGTTGTGTTAGAATCGCCAGTTTTTCCATCCGTGTCGGTCTGGGTCTCATGCTATTTGCCTGTTCCCAACATCAAATCACTCCTCTTTCTGTAAACCAGTGAGTCTTTTTTAGAGGCAGAAAGTAGAGGTGAAGAAATAAACAGAGAGACTCTTTCTCTCTCCTCCCCCTTTCCATCTACACCTCTACTTTAAAAGCCGCTCCTTCCTTACAGCGGATAAAAGCACAGGCAGTGTCAAAACATCTCAACCATCCATACCACAGAACTCCCTCTTTCCTTCTCTCTCTCCTCCCCCTCCCCTTAAGTGCCCTCTCCTTCAAGCAGCGGCTTCAACAGCATGGCTGCCTCGCTCACAGACAGGCAATCACACACACACACACACACACACACACACACACACACACACACACACACACACACACACACACACACACACACACACACACACACACACACACACACACACACACACACACACACACACACACACACACACACACACACACACACACACACGTTAGATACTGACCCCCTCTGCCCATTGCAGGCCTAGCGTAGTAGCCTGAGAGCTGACTGGTAGGCAGCAGTCAGTCCCAGTCCTTCCTCTCCTACCTCAGATTCTGCAGTCTTTCTACTCCTCCCCCCACCTCAGCCACTTTCTTGCTACTCACGCATCGAGAGGCCAAATGAGGCACGCTGGAGATGTGCTGGGGCTGACAATGGAAGACAGCTGCTCTGACTGCACAGGGCTTTCATGGGCTGAATTAGCAGTGCCAGCGAGTCTTTCGCTCTCACTCACACACACACTTTCCTTCGCTCTCTCTCTCTAGCTCGGTCATCCCCTCCCCCACGACTTGCTGCATAGCTATTCCAGACACACAGAGCTGAGAGACAGAGGGGAGGGCCAGCGGGCCATGAAAGGGCTTTGTTTCTTCCAGCTCTGGGATGATATCCACAGGCCTGGCCTCGTTGTGCTCGGCTCCCACATAATTCCTTCCCTTTACACACTCACAGACTTTCCACGGGGCTTTAGGGAATGTGTGTGTGTGTGTACACTAAAACATCCCAATCTCTTCCATTACACATATTATTTACGAGAGCTACTTATTTTCAGAGTGAAAGCTCTTGAACACAGATTTCAGATTTCTCAGACCTAAAAAGAAATGCCTGATGAATTATGGGGATAGTAAAACAAGCATGCAATTCATTCCCCATGCTGTGTGAACAAAGTCGATACATGAGAAAAACAACAGGATTTAACTGAACCGGCTTTGACTGAATAGTCTACAATATGGAGGATGGTGAAATTAGCCCTATAAAAAAAAAAGGGCCATCGGGCCATACCAAACACAAAGAATGTTTTCAGGGGCACGCCTGGTCTTCTCCGAACCCAATCCCACACAGTGCTAAACAGAGACTCAGAGCTAATCCTGTTTCAGCATGGCAGGGAGGGATTATACAGCCCCGGCGACAGCTCTGTGCAATAAGGGAAGAGATTACCTCTGGGTAGAAAGTGTTATGAGAGAAATATCTTCCAGCTCAGCTGTTACACATCGACCCCCAGGAGGAACAGCTCCAATAACAACACAAGTATCTGTGGTATTATTCATCTCGGTTAGCTTCCTGCCTATTGCCTCTCTGTCTCAGTGTTGTGACACGCTGCAGGTGTCCCTGGAAGGTGGGCAGTGTAATCTCTACATAGCCCTGTACTGGATGAAAAAGAAACACACTTGTGTGTTGACTTTTTAAAATTGAAAATGTTATTGAAAAAAAAGATTCGGAAAAAGTCAAATATAAAACACCTCCGGCAAGTTGTTTTTGTGTATTTATCTCTGTAGTAATAAGGCTGCGTGCAATAATCCATTTCATTCCATACAGGCCTGTCCTATTTGTCCACATGGTACATCCCTGGCAGTACCTCACATTGGTCAGGTGAGATCCCAGATATTTTTTGCCAACTACCCCCCCCCCCCCCCCCCCCCCAAAAAATACACTTAAAGACTAGCTGGGCCTTAGGGGACAAAGTAAGCCTAGTAAATGATTCTAAAAACCGAAACAGAAGAGACTGGAGGACAACATGGATTTATTACGATCTTTTACAAGCCTTTAAATCATGTAGAAACAGGCTTAAAACTTATCTTCCTGTCAAAAACAAAGTACTCCGAAGGTAGAGACAGAACCCTTAGAAAATCTCCATGTTAAAAAGGGCCAAACCATAACAGTAAACACAAGTGTTATGTCTGTGCTACCTCATGTAAGAGCAGCGCTGGACCTAAATCCACCGGGGTCGCGCACCACAACAGCTCCTTTGATGCTTAAAATGCGGCCAATCAGAGCCGGCAGCCGACCGAAGGTCAAAGAGACGACCAGATGTTGGAAAGGAGTGTTAATGTGGCATGGATCCTGATATGAAAATAATGTCCACCAGACACACCCACCGCTCTCCACGGTGTTGTCCTGTATCGCAGTCCAACAGGACTCATAAACCTCTCGCCACTGTGACCTATAACCCAGCACACTACGCTGCGCCCCAGACAACATGCTCTCGTGTCTATAATGTGGGTGTGTATCGGCCTACATAGGATATATGTCATTATAAAACTGGGTGGTTCAAGTCCTCCTAAATGCTGATTGGCTGACAGCCATGGTATATCAGACCGTATACCACAGGTATGGACAAAACAATTTACTGTTCTAATTACATTGGTAACCAGTTTATAATAGCAATAAGGCACCTCAGGGGTTTGTGGTATATGGCCAATATACAACGGCTAAGGGCTGTATCCAGGCACTCTGCGTTGCGTCGTGCTTAAGAACAGCCCTTAGCCACGGTATATTGGCCATATACCACACCCCCTTGTGCCTTATTGCTTAAACATAAAATGTCAGTCTGAATTTAGGAATCAGTGTGCCTCCTCTCTAGGGCTGGGGATGGCCAGGGACCTCACAATACTATATGACCACACTTAGGTGCTGATACGATATGTATTGCGATTCTCACGATTCTAAATGTATTGCAATATGATGCTGTGATTTTATCGGGATTCTATGTTCCAAACGTATTGCTCACTATATGTCTGCTGCAGAGGGACGAGAGAGAGATGTGAGAAAACTAGTTTTGATCAGTCAGGGAAATAACAGCCCTGAAAGCTAATTCGCTCCCTATTTAAAAAGAAGATGGAGAACAAGTTATGAAGGAAAAATAAAGGGGTTTTAGTACAGGGACAGACAACTAGTTATGATGGATAAATACAGGGGTTTTAGTACAGGGACAGACAACTAGTTATGAAGGATAAATACAGGGGTTTTAGTACAGGGACAGACAACTAGTTATGAAGGATAAATACAGGGGTTTTAGTACAGGGACAGACAACTAGTTATGAAGGATAAATACAGGGGTTTTAGTACAGGGACAGACAACTAGTTATGAAGGATAAATACAGGGGTTTTAGTGCAGGGACAGCAAACTAGTTATGAAGGATAAATACAGGGGTTTTAGTACAGGGACAGACAACTAGTTATGAAGGATAAATACAGGGGTTTTAGTACAGGGACAGCAAACTAGTTATGAAGGATAAATACAGGGGTTTTAGTACAGGGACAGCAAACTAGTTATGAAGGATAAATACAGGGGTTTTAGTGCAGGGACAGACAACTAGTTATGAAGGATAAATACAGGGGTTTTAGTGCAGAGACAGCAAACTAGTTATGAAGGATAAATACAGGGGTTTTAGTGCAGAGACAGCAAACTAACTATGAAGGATAAATACAGGGGTTTTAGTGCAGAGACAGCCAACTAACTATGAAGGATAAATACAGGGGTTTTAGTGCAGGGACAGACAACTAGTTATGAAGGATAAATACAGGGATTTTAGTGCAGAGACAGCCAACTAACTATGAAGGATAAATACAGGGGTTTTAGTGCAGGGACAGACAACTAGTTATGAAGGATAAATACAGGGGTTTTAGTGCAGAGACAGCAAACTAACTATGAAGGATAAATACAGGGGTTTTAGTACAGGGACAGCCAACTAACTATGAAGGATAAATACAGGGGTTTTAGTGCAGGGACAGACAACTAGTTATGAAGGATAAATACAGGGGTTTTAGTGCAGGGACAGCAAACTAACTATGAAGGATAAATACAGGGGTTTTAGTGCAGAGACAGCAAACTAACTATGAAGGATAAATACAGGGGTTTTAGTGCAGGGACAGACAACTAGTTATGAAGGATAAATACAGGGGTTTTAGTGCAGGGACAGCAAACTAACTATGAAGGATAAATACAGGGGTTTTAGTGCAGGGACAGACAACTAGTTATGAAGGATAAATACAGGGGTTTTAGTACAGGGACAGCCAACTAGTTATGAAGGATAAATACAGGGGTTTTAGTACAGGGACAGCCAACTAGTTATGAAGGATAAATACAGGGGTTTTAGTACAGAGACAGCCAACTAACTATGAAGGATAAATACAGGGGTTTTAGTACAGAGACAGCCAACTAGCTATGAAGGATAAATACAGGGGTTTTAGTACAGAGACAGCCAACTAGTTATGAAGGATAAATACAGGGGTTTTAGTACAGGGACAGACAACTAGTTATGAAGGATAAATACAGGGGTTTTAGTACAGGGACAGCCAACTAGTTATGAAGGATAAATACAGGCGTTTTAGTACAGGGACAGACAACTAGTACAACAATCATATAGAGATATTGTCAAAACGATACTATGATGAGACAGTGGATTGCATATCAAAACGATACTATGATGAGACAGTGGATTGCATATCAAAACGATACTATGTGATGACAGTGGATTGCCTATCAAAACGATACTATGACGAGACAGTGGATTGCATATCAAAATGATACTATGATGAGACAGTGGATTGCATATCAAAACGATACTATGATGAGACAGTGGATTGCCTATCAAAACGATACTATGATGAGACAGTGGATTGCCTATCAAAACGATACTATGATGAGACAGTGGATTGCATATCAAAATGATACTATCATGAGACAGTGGATTGCCTATCAAAACGATACTATGATGAGACAGTGGATTGCATATCAAAACGATACTATGATGAGACAGTGGATTGCATATCAAAATGATACTATGATGAGACAGTGGATTGCCTATCAAAACGATACTATGATGAGACAGTGGATTGCATATCAAAACGATACTATGACGAGACAGTGGATTGCATATCAAAACGATACTATGATGAGACAGTGGATTGCCTATCAAAACGATACTATGATGAGACAGTGGATTTTGTATGAAAACGATACTATGTGATGACAGTGGATTGCATATCAAAACGATACTATGTGATGACAGTGGATTGCATATCAAAACGATACTATGTGATGACAGTGGATTTCCTATCAAAACGATACTATGTGATGACAGTGGATTTCCTATCAAAACGATACTATGTGATGACAGTGGATTGCCTATCAAAACGATACTATGTGATGACAGTGGATTGCATATCAAAACGATACTATGTGATGACAGTGGATTTCCTATCAAAACGATACTATGTGATGACAGTGGATTTCCTATCAAAACGATACTATGTGATGACAGTGGATTTCCTATCAAAACGATACTATGTGATGACAGTGGATTGCATATCAAAACGATACTATGATGAGACAGTGGATTGCATATCAAAACGATACTATGACGAGACAGTGGATTGCATATCAAAACGATACTATGACGAGACAGTGGATTGCATATCAAAACGATACTATGACGAGACAGTGGATTGCATATCAAAACGATACTATGATGAGACAGTGGATTGCCTATCAAAACGATACTATGATGAGACAGTGGATTTTGTATGAAAACGATACTATGATGAGACAGTGGATTGCCTATCAAAACGATACTATGATGAGACAGTGGATTGCATATCAAAACGATACTATGATGAGACAGTGGATTTTGTATGAAAACGATACTATGTGATGACAGTGGATTGCATATCAAAACGATACTATGTGATGACAGTGGATTGCCTATCAAAACGATACTATGTGATGACAGTGGATTGCCTATCAAAACGATACTATGTGATGACAGTGGATTGCCTATCAAAACGATACTATGTGATGACAGTGGATTGCATATCAAAACGATACTATGTGATGACAGTGGATTTCCTATCAAAACGATACTATGTGATGACAGTGGATTGCCTATCAAAACGATACTATGTGATGACAGTGGATTGCATATCAAAACGATACTATGATGAGACAGTGGATTGCATATCAAAACGATACTATGACGAGACAGTGGATTGCATATCAAAACGATACTATGACGAGACAGTGGATTGCATATCAAAACGATACTATGATGAGACAGTGGATTGCCTATCAAAACGATACTATGATGAGACAGTGGATTTTGTATGAAAACGATACTATGTGATGACAGTGGATTGCCTATCAAAACGATACTATGTGATGACAGTGGATTGCATATCAAAACAATACTATGATGAGACAGTGGATTGCATATCAAAACGATACTATGATGAGACAGTGGATTTTGTATGAAAACGATACTATGTGATGACAGTGGATTGCATATCAAAACGATACTATGTGATGACAGTGGATTGCCTATCAAAACGATACTATGTGATGACAGTGGATTGCCTATCAAAACGATACTATGTGATGACAGTGGATTGCCTATCAAAACGATACTATGTGATGACAGTGGATTGCATATCAAAACGATACTATGATGAGACAGTGGATTGCATATCAAAACGATACTATGACGAGACAGTGGATTGCATATCAAAACGATACTATGACGAGACAGTGGATTGCATATCAAAACGATACTATGACGAGACAGTGGATTGCATATCAAAACGATACTATGATGAGACAGTGGATTGCATATCAAAACGATACTATGACGAGACAGTGGATTGCGTATCAAAACGATACTATGACGAGACAGTGGATTGCGTATCAAAACGATACTATGATGAGACAGTGGATTGCGTATCAAAACGATACTATGACGAGACAGTGGATTGCGTATCAAAACGATACTATGATGAGACAGTGGATTGCATATCAAAACGATACTATGATGAGACAGTGGATTGCATATCAAAACGATACTATGACGAGACAGTGGATTGCATATCAAAACGATACTATGATGAGACAGTGGATTGCATATCAAAACGATACTATGACGAGACAGTGGATTGCGTATCAAAACGATACTATGATGAGACAGTGGATTGCATATCAAAACGATACTATGATGAGACAGTGGATTGCGTAGTCAGGTGGAAGAAAGTAAATAAGCATGTCAACGTCAGATTTAGCCAGTGGTAACTTGTGGAATAGATACCGACTGGAATGCGGTTTAAACCAATCAGCATCCAGGAAAAGACTCCCCTACACACTCCTCTCCATACTCTGCATAGTACCAATATATATGCCATTTACTACCTTAAGCACAGTATCAACACCAACATCCAACTGCATTTGTGGAAACAACTCACTCATCTGAACACCGTTCCAAGGTTGAGGGGAAAGAAAGACAATAGTAACGTCTTTCCACTGTTGACACAACCAGCTAATAGCAGAGTCAAGGCTACCTTGTTTTACACAACATACATAGCTAAACCCTGCCCATGCTTTCTTCCCTTCACCCCTGTGCTGTGAACACTGTGAACACAGACATTGTGAACACAGACATTCTGCTGCACTGTGAAGTGGAGACGGAGGAGCAGACATGTGGGAAACAACTAGTGTGGAGTGGATTTGACTGGCGCCCCGAGGTGCAGGGGTGCTTCAAGCGTCCCAGTGGCAGGAACAGCACTGCAGGAGCTAGGGCCGGGCCAAAAACACAGCCCCAGCGACGGCCGACCGATGGTTCACGAGTTTACCCTCCACCTAACGAAACCTCTTGCTCAGACAGTCTAGATGTTCAGCTATTTGAGTTATGTACCAGAGTAAACTCTGGGCTTGGAGAATAATTCCACTGAGACCAAAGCAGCGGACAGACATAATGCTGCAAAGTGACTAGATAATACACACTGCACTCATGGCTGCTTACCCTCGATCCTCTTAGCCTTTTCCCCCAAGATGGCTTCCAAAGGGTTTTATGTGGACATTTTGTGTTGCTATGCGGCGTCTATTCACATTTTAACATGGTCTAAAAAATGTATAAAGACTGACAGTGAGCTACCTAAGATATCTTATAAAACGCTCCAGCAATATCAATACAAGTAGTGAGACGATCAAATCAAAAGGCCTTATTTCTCATAGTTAAAACCCCTACAGCGGTGGTGAGTCTTAGGGGCATAAAGATTATAATGAAAAGTCAGACTTGAAGAGTGATCACAGAGCAGACATCACAACTTCACTGCAGCCTGCTCAGCCAGCTGGATGAGGGAAGAATTGAAATAGTTTCTCTTGGCAGCATCTGAAGGTGCTGCACGGCCAAACTCATTTTCAAACAGAAAAACAGAAACTGGTCTAAACCAAGCAGATACTTCTCCTTGGGGCAGAGAACTAGTCTCTGGCGTTTTTCCACTTTCTTCCTTCAAAGATGGAGGTCTTTGTATGGGTTTGATTTCATCAGCCAATAAACAACTTTAAGCTACAAGGGCAGACTGAGGCTAGCATTTGTTTTTATCTGGTAAACTTAAAACACGAAACTTTGACCGAAATGGGCTGACGTATAAAGAGAAGACGAAATGCTGAAAGAATCCCAGCTGTGGATGTGCTCCATGTGTAATGCTGAAAGAATCACAGCTGTGGATGTGCTCCATGTGTAATGCTGAAAGAATCACAGCTGTGGATGTGCTCCATGTGTAATGCTGAAAGAATCACAGCTGTGGATGTGCTCCATGTGTAATGCTGAAAGAATCACAGCTGTGGATGTGCTCCATGTGTAATGCTGAGCATCTGGCTGACTGGGTTGGTTCGGTCCTGACTGGACTACGGCTCCGCTGACAAGAGCAGCTCACAAGAAACTATTAAAAAAAAAGAAAAAAAGGAAAGGTTTTAACTTGGCACAGGCCCTCCACTTTCCGGCTGTGTTTTCAATTATCCACCACCCCATTTCAAAGGAAGTCACAAACACTCAACTTCAAGACAGGCATCCACTTCAATGAATCCCATTTAGGACTGAACTGTGTTGCACAACAACAAAAAGAGAGAACCTGCACCCACCACAAGAAGGCGGTTGCAGATTCTCTGAAAAGAGACTGCGGTGGTGGCAACATTATAGCTTGTTTTCCGGCTACTTTCCATCTTAAAATGGCACTGAACATGACAAATGAAGAGAGGTCTTCCGTGGGAGTCTGAAGAGAGGAATGTTAGCCTACCTCTCCCATTTGACTAAGCCTGCACCGGCATTCAAGATGTTTCATCTTGCCTACTCCAGGGCCCTATAAAATGCTTTAGATGTATTTGTTGTTGCCTGATTGGGTGTAGTTATACATACATAAATGCATACCTAGGACGAGGCTGTTGTTTAGCTGTGTTTTTGTAGTGCAGACGTCATGGTAAAGTTAAACACATAAATCCAATGGACCGCTGAAAATAATCAGAATACAATCGCGCCAGGTAAGCATAGTTTGGAGTTCACGTTTGGTAAATCTTTTACTTTTACCAGAGGCTGTTTTCATTAGCTAGTATCATCGCTAACGGCTACACAAAATGGTGCACCACACACACACACAGGCATTTGCCTCTTCAGAAAGTTGCAGGAAATATGCATCACTAATGCATTCTGTTCATGTGAAAATCTGTTGTTCTGCCCCTGAACAAGGCAGTTAACCCACTGTTCCTCGGTCATCATTGAAAATAAGAATTTGTTCTTAACCTCTTGACTAGGGGGCAGTATTTTGATGTTCGGATGAAAAATGTACCCAAATGAAACTGCCTATTTCTCAGGCCCAGAAGATAGAATATGCATATAATTGGCAGATTAGGATAGAAAACACTCTATAAAGTTTCCAAAACTGTCAAAATATTGTCTGTGAGTATAACAGAACTGATATTGCAGGCGAAAACCTGAGGAAAATCCAACCAGGAAGTGCTGTTTTTCTGAAACCTCCCTGTTCCATTGCATGCCTTCCCTCCATTTAAAGGGATATCAACCAGATTCCTTTCCCTATGGCTTCCACATGGTGTGAACAGTCATTGAAAATAAGAATGTGTTCTTAACTGACTTGCCTGGTTAAATAAAGGTAAAAAAAAAATATATATATATATATATATATATATATATATATCGTTTCAGGATTTTATTCTGAAAAATGAGCGAGAAAATTGTTCTAAAAATGGATTAAATTATTTATTTCTCTCATCAATCTACACACAATACCCCATAATGACATCACAATACCCCAGAATGACAAACTGAAAACATGTTTTTTGAAATGATAGCAAAGGGTCAGAATACTTATGTAAAGGCATTATTTTTATTTGTAGTACATTTTCTATGAGACTCGAAATTGAGTTCAGGTGCATCCTGTTTCCATTGATCATCCTTGAGATGTTTCTACAACTTGATGGAAGTCCACCTGTGGTAAATTCGATTGATTTGACATGATTTGGAAAGGCACACACCTGTCTGTATAAGATCACACAGTTGACAGTGCATGTCAGAGCAAAAACCAAGTCAGGAGGTCAAAGGAATTGTCCGTAGAGCTCCGAGACAGGGTTGTGTCGAGGCACAGATCTAGGGAAGGGTGCCCAAAACATGTCTGCAAGAACAAAGTGGCCTCTATCCTTCTTAAATGGAACCACCAAGACTCTCCTAGAGCTGGCCAACTGGCCAAACAGAGCAATCAGGGGAGAAGGACCTTGGTCAGGGAGGTGACCAAGAACCCGATGGTCACTCTGACAGAGCTCCAGAGTTCCTCTGTGGTGATGGGAGAACCTTCCAGAAGGACAACCATCTCTGCAGCACTCCACCAATCAGGCCTTTATGGTAGAGTTGCCAGACGGAAGCCACTCCTCAGTAAAAAAGGCACGACAGCCCGCTTGAAGTTTGCCAAAAGGCACCTAAAGGACTCTCAGACCATGAGAAACAAGATTCTCTGGGTCTGAGAACCTTCCAGGAGGGATAGGAGAACCAAGATTGAACTCTTTGACCTGAAAGCCAAGCGTTGTGTCTGGAAGAAACCTGGAACCATCCTTATGGTGAAGCGTGGTGGTGGCAACATCATGCTGTAGGGATGTTTTTCAGCGGCAAGGACTGGGAGACTAGTCAGGATCGAGGGAAAGATGAGCAAAATACAGAGAGAGAATAACAGGTTCACCTTCCAACATAACAACGACCCTAAGCACACAGCCAAGACAATGCAGGAGTGGCTTCGCGACAAGTCTCTGAATGTCCTTGAGTGGCCCAGCCAGAGCCCAATCAAACACACCCACACAGAGACAGAGACAGGGACAGACAGAGCTGAAAATAGTTGTGCAGCGCCGCTCCCCATTCAACCTGACAGACCTTGATAGGATCTGCAGAGAAGGGAGAAACTCCCCAAATACAGGTGTGCCAAGCTTGTAGTGTCCTGCCCAAGAAGACTCGAGGCTGTAATCGCTGCCAAATGTGCTTTAACAAAGTACTGAATAAAGGGTCTGTAATATTTCCATATATATATATATTTTAATCCATTTTAGAATAAGGCTGTAATGTAACAAAATGTGGAAAAGGTCAAGGGGTCTGAATACACTGTACTGTATACAGCCCAACCCTAGTTTCCACAGCCACAAAGTCAATATTGGCCATATCGTAAAAATGGATGATTTGTCTTCATTTAAGTTTAGGCATAAGGCCAGCAGAGTGGTTAAGGTTGTGGGAAATTTTCTTTTTAGAAATCACATTAAATTAAGAAGATACATTTTAGAGAAAGGCTTTATGACTTTGTGGCTGTGGTAACATAATGATGACCGGTAGGTAGGTAACCAGGACTGCGTTGTCCCCTAGCAGAACCATATCTAAATTGTGACTCCACGTTACTTCATGATTGTTTTAAAACTGTAAAAGAATATATATTTCAAAAAAATGAAAAAGCCAGTTTAAACATTGAGAAATGTATTCACATCTATACTCTAAACACTCCTCCTGTCTTTGGATTCCACACATTGACAGAAGAGCTGAGGGGGAGTCTGGACTGGAGGGGAAACACTACTAGATCACATAGGAGTTTACAGATCAAAAAGACTCGTTTATTCGGGGGCCGTGTGTACGGGAGACCGTTGTGCTGCTCCTCAACAGTGTGTGCCTAGGTTTATACTATTTTTGTCCATCTCCCTGCTCCTCTGTGAGCAGAAAGACTACTTCAATGATGAAGGCTAGTTGTTCTTAGACTGTCCTCAAGGCTGGGGCTGTCTGGTACAGGGATATTCTACTGGAATATGCTTTGGGGTGCTACTGTGGAGAAGGAAACCAAGGCTGCAGTACTGCACCACTTCACTTCCCTTTCTAGGTCCCATAAACACACACAACCACAACGCCCGACTTCCAGAGTTTAAATGAAGCAGCCATGTTCCTATAAGGTCGAAGTAATGTGGAGAAAACACGAGAAAGGTTGCCAAGCCAACGGTCAACTGAGAGGATC